>NW_027667902.1:0-123000 GCF_963924665.1 Micromys minutus | reverse complement strand
ACGCAGCATTTCTAAATAGTTCCTCACTGCTTTAATGAGGTTCAGAATGCCTTCTTTAATGTCTTATAAAAAGTAGATATTTGGACGCACAAACATTGACAGAGAGGAAGAGAGACACTGACACACATGGGGGAGAGGCTGTGTCTAGTTGGAAGCCATGATGAACCATGGACCCTATGACCCGCCTATGAACAGTTACCTCAAAAAACCTAGGGGGAAATTGAGACACATTCACCCCTTTTCACAACCTCAGAAACAGTTGCGGGACCTTGACTTCGGAAGCTTCCCTTGGCACTGTGGGTGGCTGTTGGCCGAGCCCCTTACGTCTAGAATACTTTCCACGAAGAACAAGGTCTTGCTGCCAGACACAGATGCCAATCCTAAAGATAAGGCTTTTTGTAAAAATTAGTTTCCAGATGGGGAATAGCTAAAGTGTGTTTTCTGATTGTTAAAGGAATTTCAGCAGCCCCAATAAAAGGAAATAGCAGGCTCACAGTTACCATTCGGAGTCTTGGCTAAACAATTAGTGCCAGGGGTTTGCTGCTCTGGGTAAAGCCTGTGAGTGATTCCAGTGGGCCCTGCAGCAATGAACACCATCCTCACCTCTGCCCCAGCCCAAAGGCGAGTTCTTACTCCTTGGCCTTGCAGGCATGGTTGCTCCCAACACCATAGGTCATTTTTTTAGGGCAGATCTTGGGTTTCTGTACCTAAATCCTGGAAACCCTGGACAGATTTGATGAGTAGAGAATTGGCACCTTATGTCTCAGTTTGCCTTTACTTGGAAATCTAGAAGCATCTGTTTAGATTGTGCCTTTACATCCTGGGGTTGTCTCTTGGACCCTGTCTCAGTTAGGGTTTTACTGCTGTGAACAGACACCGAGACCAAGGCAACTCTTATAAATGACAACATTTAACTGGGACTGGCTTACAGGTTCAAAGGATCAGTCGTTATCATCAAGGTGGGAACATGGCAGCATCCAGGCAGGCATGGTACAGGAGGAGCTGAGAGTTCTGCATCTTCATCTGAAGGCTGCTAGTGAAAAATTGGCTTCCAGGCAGCTAGAATGAGGGTCTTAAAGCCCATGCCCACAGTGACACACCCACTCCACCAAGACCACACCTCCTCCAACAAGGCCACACCTCCTCCAATAAGGCCACACCTCCTCCAACAAAGCCACACCCACTCCAGCAAAGCCACACCTCTTAATAGTGCCACTCCCTGGGCCGAGTATATTCAAACCATGACAGAGCTTTCTCTTAGAAGTTCACCTTTAGCCGGTTAATCCTACACACTTTGAAAATACCACATCTGAGGAGCATCCCTGGCAGATGAGAGTAGGGTGGAAGGTAAGTGGAAGGCGCAGGACCGAGGTCTCGCTGACACCCCTGAGGAGCATCAGGGATGAGGAAAAGACGCTTCCATGGCTTGTTCTCCCGAACCTCATAGTGTGAACCTATCACCGTGATAATGGAGGAGAGAGGTGTGCTCTGCAGGGTGGGCGGTAGAGCCTGGAGACAGAGCCCTGGTACATGACACAGCGTGTGACGCAGCGTCATGACACATAGATGACACGCTGCATTACATAGTGTGTGACATAATGTATGTCACAGTGTATGACACAGTGTGTAACACAGTACGTGACATAGTGTGTGACACAGAGCATGTCACAGTACATGACACAGTATATGATATATAGTGCATGATATAGCCATGACACACTGCATGACACAGTACATGACACATAGCATGGCAAAAAAGCAGAAATTACTCATATTTTGGCGCAAAATGCAGAAATTCCCCATATTTTGAGGTTAAAAGTCTTGAATTTCCCTTATGTTGGTGCAAAAACACATAAATTTCTTCAATTTGGGGACAAAAAAGCAGAAATTTCCCTTATTATGGAGCAAAATTGAAGAATTTTCCTTATTTTGGGGCAAAAAAGACAGAAATTCCTTTTGTTTTGGGGGAAAATGACAGAAATTCCACTTATTTTGGGTAAAAAGGCAGAAATTCCGCTTATTGGGGGGCAAAAAACAGAAATTTCCCTTATTTTGGGGCAAAACTCAGAAATTCCACTTATTTTGGGGCAAAATTCTAGTAATTTTCCTTATTTTGGGTCAAAATTGCAGAAATTTTACTTATTTTAAGGCAAAATTGCAGAAATTTCACTTATTTCAGAAAAAAAGCAGAAATTTTCTTATTTTGGTACAAAAAGGCAAAAATTTCTTCAATTTTTGGTACAAAAATGCAGAAATTTTTCTTATTTTGGGACAAAAAGGCAGAAATCTCCCATATTTTGGGGCAAAAATGCAGAAATTCTTCTTATTTTGAGGTAAAAAGGCTGAAATTCCCCTTATTTTGAGGTAAAAAGGCTGAAATTCCCTTTATTTGGGGGCAAAAAGGAAGAAATTTCCCTTATTTTGGGGAAAAATTGCAGAAATTTCACTTACTTCAGAGTAATAAGTTAGAAATTTTTTTTATTTTGGGGCAAAAAGACAGAAATTCCCTTTGTTTTGGGGGAAAAAGACAGAAATTCCACATTTTAGAGGCAAAAAAGCAGAAATTCCTTTTATTTTGGAGTAAAAATGAAGAAATTTCTTTTTTTGCGGCAAAAGGTATACATTCCCCTTATTTTCAGGCTAAGAGGCAGAAATTCCCCGTATTTTGGAGAAAATTGCAGAAATTCCCCTAATTGTGGGGCAAAAAGGCAGAAATTTCCTTTATGTTAGGGCAAAAAGACAGAAATTCTCCTTATTTTGGGGCAAAACTCAGAAATTCCACTTATTTTGGGGGCAAAATTCCAGAAATTTCCCTTATTTTGGGGCAAAATTGCAGAAATTTTACTTATTTGGGGGCAAAATTGCAGAAATTTCACTTATTTCAGAAAAAAAGCAAAATTTTCTTATTTTGGTGCAAAAAGCCAGAAATTTCTTTTATTTTGGTACAAAATTGCAGAAATTTTTCTTATTTTAGGGCAAAAAGGCAGAAATCTCCCATATTTTGGGGCAAAAATTCAGAAATTCCTCTTATTTTTAGGTAAAAAGACTGAAATTCCCCTTATTTGGGGGCAAAAAGGCAGAAATTTCCCTTATTTTGAGGCAAAATTGCAGAAATTTCACTTATTTCAGAGAACAAAAGCAAAAATTTTTCTTATTTTAGGGCAAAATGCAGAAATTCCCATTATTTTGGGGCAAAAAGGCAGAAATTCACCTTATTTTGGGGTAAAATTGCAGACATTTCACATATATCAGGGCAAAAAGGCAGAAATTCCCCTTATTTTGGGATAAAATTGCAGAAATGTCCCTTGTTTGGGGGCAAAATGCAGAAAATCCCTTTAATTTCGGGCAAAAAAGCAGAAATTCCCCGTATTTTGGAGCAAAATTGCCGAAATTCCCCTAATTTGAGGCAAAAAGACAGAAATTCCCTTTGTTTTGGGGGAAAAAGACAGAAATTCCACTTATTTAGAGGCCAAAAAGCAGAAATTCCCCTTATTTTGGAGCAAAAATGAAGAAATTTCCGTTTTTTATGGCAAAAAGTTATGCATTCTTATTTTGGGGAAAAAGGCAGAAGTTCCCTGTATTTTGGAGCAAAATTGCAGAAATTCCCCTAATTGTGGGGCAAAAAGGCAGAAATTCCCTATATGTTAGGGCAAAAAGACAGAAATTCTCCTTATTTTTGGGCAAAAATCAGAAATTCCACTTATTTTGGGGCAAAATTCCAGAAATTTCCCTTATTTTGTGGCAAAATTGCAGAAATTTCAGTTATTTTGGGGCAAAATTGCAGAAATTTCACTTATTTCAGAGAAAAAGCAGAAATTTTCTTATTTTGGTGCAAAAAGACAGAAATTTCTTTTATTTTGGTACAAAATTGCAGAAATTTTTTTATTTTGGGCAAAAAGGCAGAAATCTCCCATATTTTGGGGCAAAAATGCAGAAATTCCTTTTTTTTGTGGTAAAAAAGCTAAGATTCCCCTTATTTGTGGGCAAAAAGACAGAAATTTCCATTATTTTGGGGCAAAATTGCAGAAATTTCACTTATTTCAGAGTAATAAGTCAGAAATTTTCCTGATTTTGGGGCAAAAAAGACAGAAATTCCCTTTGTTTTGGAGGAAAAAGACAGAAATTCCACTTTTTTAGAGGCAAAAAAGCAGAAATTCCTTTTATTTTGGAGTAAAAATGAAGATATTTCTTTTTTTTGTGGCAAAAAATATATATTCCCCTTATTTTCAGGCTAAAAAGCAGAAATTCCCCATATTTTGGAGCAAAATTGCAGAAATTCCCCTAATTGTGGGGCAAAAAGTCAGAAATTCCCTGTATGTTAGGGCAAAAAGACCGAAATTCTCCTTATTTTGGGGCAAAACTCAGAAATTCCACTTATTTTATGGCAAAATTTCAGAAATTTCCCTTATTTTGGGGCAAAATTGCAGAAATTTCACTTATTTTGGAGCAAAATTGCAGAAATTTCACTTATTTCAGAAAAAAAGCAGAAATTTTCTTATTTTGGTGCAAAAAGGCAGAAATTTCTTTTATTTTGGTACAAAATTGCATAAATTATTCTTATTTTGGAAGAAAAAGGCAGAAATCTCCCATATTTTGGGGCAAAAATGCAGCAATTCCTCTTATTTTGAGGTAACAAGGCTTAAATTCGCCTTATTTGGGGGGAAAAAGGCAGAAATTTCCCTTATTTTCGAGCAAAATTGCAGAAATTTCACTTATTTCAGGGTAATAAGTCAGAAATTTTCCTTATTTTGGGGCAAAAAAGACAGAAATTCCCTTTGTTTTTGGGGATAAAGACAGAAATTCCACTTTTTTAGAGGCAAAAAAGCAGAAATTCTTTTTATTTTGGAGTAAAAATGAAGAAATTTCCTTTTTTTGTGGCAAAAGGTATACATTCCCCTAATTTTCGGGCTAAAAAGCAGAAATTCCTCGAAAATTGAGCAAAATTGCAGAAATTCCCCTAATTGTGGGGCAAAAAGGCACAAATTCCCTATATGTTGGGGCAAAAAGACAGAAATTCTCATTTTGGGGCAAAACTCAGAAATTCCACTTATTTTGGGTCAAAATTCCAGAAATTTCCCTTATTTAGGGGCAAAATTGCAGAGATTTCACTAATTTCAGGGAAAAAAGACAAAAATTTTCCTTATTTTGGGGCAAAAAGGCAGAAATTCCTAATATTTTGTGGCAAAAATACAGAAATTCCCCTTATTTTGAGGTAAAAAGGCTGAAATTCCTGTTAATTGGGGGCAAAAAGGCAGAAATTTCCCTTATTTTGGTGCAAAATTGAAGAAATTTCACTTATTTCAGGGTTATAAGTCAGAAATTTTCCTTATTTTGGGGCCAAAATGACAGAAATTCCCTTTGTTTTGGGGGAAAAAGAGAGAAATTCCACTTATTTAGAGGCAAAAAAGCAGATATTCCCCTTATTTTGGAGCAAAAATGAAGAAATTTCCCTTTTTAATTGCAAAAAGGTATGCATTCTTCTTATTTTCGGGCAAAAAGGCAGAAATTCCCTGTATTTTGGAGCAAAATTGCAGAAATTCCCCTAATTGTGGGGCAAAAAGGCAGAAATTCCCTATATGTTAGGGCAAAAAGACAGAAATTCTCCTTATTTTTGGGCAAAAATCAGAAATTCCACTTATTTTGGGGCAAAATTCCAGAAATTTCCGTTATTTTGTGGCAAAATTGCAGAAATTTCAGTTATTTTGGGGCAAAATTGCAGAAATTTCACTTATTTCAGAGAAAAAGCAGAAATTTTCTTATTTTGGTGCAAAAAGACAGAAATTTCTTTTATTTTGGTACAAAATTGTAGAAATTTTTTTATTTTGGGCAAAAAGGCAGAAATCTCCCATATTTTGGGGCAAAAATGCAGAAATTCCTTTTTTTGTGGTAAAAAAGCTAAGATTCCCCTTATTTGTGGGCAAAAAGACAGAAATTTCCATTATTTTGGGGCAAAATTGCAGAAATTTCACTTATTTCAGAGTAATAAGTCAGAAATTTTCCTGATTTTGGGGCAAAAAAGACAGAAATTCCCTTTGTTTTGGAGGAAAAAGACAGAAATTCCACTTTTTTAGAGGCAAAAAAGCAGAAATTCCTTTTATTTTGGAGTAAAAATGAAGATATTTCTTTTTTTTGTGGCAAAAAATATATATTCCCTTATTTTCAGGCTAAAAAGCAGAAATTCCCCATATTTTGGAGCAAAATTGCAGAAATTCCCCTAATTGTGGGGCAAAAAGTCAGAAATTCCCTGTATGTTAGGGCAAAAAGACCGAAATTCTCCTTATTTTGGGGCAAAACTCAGAAATTCCACTTATTTTAGGGCAAAATTCCAGAAATTTCCCTTATTTTGGGGCAAAATTGCAGAAATTTCACTTATTTTGGAGCAAAATTGCAGAAATTTCACTTATTTAAGAAAAAAAGCAGAAATTTTCTTATTTTGGTGCAAAAAGGCAGAAATTTCTTTTATTTTGGTACAAAATTGCATAAATTATTCTTATTTTGAAAGAAAAAGGCAGAAATCTCCCATATTTTGGGGCAAAAATGCAGCAATTCCTCTTATTTTGAGGTAACAAGGCTTAAATTCGCCTTATTTGGGGGGAAAAAGGCAGAAATTTCCCTTATTTTCGAGCAAAATTGCAGAAATTTCACTTATTTCAGGGTAATAAGTCAGAAATTTTCCTTATTTTGGGGCAAAAAAGACAGAAATTCCCTTTGTTTTTGGGGATAAAGACAGAAATTCCACTTTTTTAGAGGCAAAAAAGCAGAAATTCTTTTTATTTTGGAGTAAAAATGAAGAAATTTCCTTTTTTTGTGGCAAAAGGTATACATTCCCCTAATTTTCGGGCTAAAAAGCAAAAATTCCTCGAAAATTGAGCAAAATTGCAGAAATTCCCCTAATTGTGGGGCAAAAAGGCACAAATTCCCTATATGTTGGGGCAAAAAGACAGAAATTCTCATTTTGGGGCAAAATTCCAGAAATTTCCCTTATTTTGGGGCAAAATTGTAGAGATTTCACTAATTTCAGGGAAAAAAGACAAAAATTTTCCTTATTTTGGGGCAAAAAGGCAGAAATTCCTAATATTTTGTGGCAAAAATACAGAAATTCCCCTTATTTTGAGGTAAAAAGGCTGAAATTCCTGTTAATTGGGGGCAAAAAGGCAGAAATTTCCCTTATTTTGGTGCAAAATTGAAGAAATTTCACTTATTTCAGGGTTATAAGTCAGAAATTTTCCTTATTTTGGGGCCAAAATGACAGAATTTCCCTTTGTTTTGGGGGGAAAAGAGAGAAATTCCACTTATTTAGAGGCAAAAAAGCAGATATTCCCCTTATTTTGGAGCAAAAATGAAGAAATTTCCCTTTTTAATTGCAAAAAGGTATGCATTCTTCTTATTTTCGGGCAAAAAGGCAGAAAATCCCTGTATTTTGGAGCAAAATTGCAGAAATTCCCCTAATTGTGGGGCAAAAAGGCAGAACTTTCCTATATGTTGGGGCAAAAAGACAGAAATTCTTCTTAATTTGGGGGAAAACTCAGAAATTCCACTTATTTTGCGGGCAAAATTCCAGAAATTTCTCTTATTTTGGGGCAAAATTGCAGAAATTTCACTTATTTTCAGGCAAAATTGCAGAAATTTCACTTACTTCAGAAAAAAAACAGAATTTTCTTATTTTGGTGCAAAAAGGCAGAAATTTCTTTTATTTTGGTACAAAATTGCAGAAATTTTTCTTATTTTGGGTCAAAAAGGCAGAAATTCCTAATATTTTGTTGCAAAAATGCAGAAATTCCCCTTATTTTGTGGTAAAAATTCTGAAATTCCCTTTATATGAGGGCAAAAAGGCAGAAATTTCCCTTATTTTGGGGCAAAATTGCAGAAATTTCACTTGTTTCAGTGTAATAAGTCAAATTTTCTTTATTTTGGGGCAAAATAGACAGAAATTCTTTTTGTTTTGAGGGAAAAAGGCAGAAATTCCACTTTTTTAGCGGCAAAAAAGCAAAAATTCATTTTATTTTGGAGTAAAAATGAAGAAATTTCTTTTTTTTGTGGCAAAAAGTATACATTCCCCTTATTTTCAGGCTAAAAAGCAGAAATTCCCCGTATTTTGGAGCAAAATTGCAGAAATTCCCCTAATTGTGGGGCAAAAAGTCAGAAATTGCCTATATGTTGGGGCAAAAAGACAGAAATTCTCCTAATTTTGGGGCAAAACTCAGAAATTCCACTTACTTTGGGGCAAAATTCCAAAAATTTCCCTTATTTTGGGCCAAAATTGCAGAAATTTCACTTATTTTGAGGCAAAATTGCAGAAATTTCACTTATTTCAGGGTAATAAGTCAGAAATTTTGCTTATTTTGGGGCAAAAAACACAGAAATTCCCTTTGTTTTGGGAGAAAAAGACAGAAATTCCACTTTTTTAGAGGCAAAAAAGCAGAAATTCCTTTTATTTTGGAGTAAAAATGAAGAAATTTCCCTTTTTTGTGGCAAAATATATACATTCCACTTATTTTTGGGCTAAAAAGCAGAAATTACCCGTATTTTGGAGCAAAATTGCAGAAATTCCCCTAATTGTGGGGCAAAAGGCAGAAATTCCCTATATGTTGGGGCAAAAAGACAGAAATTCTCCTTATTTTGGGGCAAAACTCAGAAATTCCACTTATTTTGCGGCAAAATTCCAGAAATTTCCCTTATTTTGGGGCAAAATTGCAGAAATTTTACTTATTTTGGGGCAAAATTGCAGAAATTTCACTTATTTCATTGTAATAAGTCAGAAATTTTCATTATTTTGGGGCAAAAAAGACAGAAATTCCCTTTGTTTTGGGGGAAAAAGACAGAAATTCCACTTTTTTAGAGGCAAAAAAGCAGAAATTCCTATTATTTTGGAGTAAAAATGAAGAAATTTCCCTTTTTTGTGGCCAAAGGTATACATTCCACTTATTTTTGGGCTAAAAAGCAGAAATTACCCGTATTTTGGAGCAAAATTGCAGAAATTTCCCTAATTGTGGGGCAAAAAGGCAGAAATTCCCTATATGTTGGGGCAAAAAGACAGAAATTCTCCTTATTTTGGGGCAAAACTCAGAAATTCCACTTATTTTGGGAGCAAAATTCCAGAAATTTCCCTTATTTTGGGGCAAAATTGCAGAAATTTCACTTATTTTGGGGCAAAATTGCAGAAATTTCACTTATTTCATGGTAAAAAGGCAGAAATTATCCTTATTTTGGGGCAAAAATGCAGAAATTCCAAATATTTTTGTGGCAAAAATGCAGAAATTCCCCTTATTTTGAGGTAAAAAGGCTGAAATTCCCCTTATTTGGGGGCAAAAAAAAAGAATTTCTTATTTTGGGGCAAAATTGCAGAAATTTTACTTATTTCAGAGTAATAAGTCAGAAATTTTCCTTATTTTGCGGCAAAAAAAACAGAAATTCCACTTATTTAGAGGCAAAAAAGCAGAAATTCCGCTTATTTTGGAGCAAAAATTAAGAAATTTTACTTTTTTATGGCAAAAAGGTATGCATTCTTCTTGTTTTCGGTCAAAAAGGCAGAAATTCCCCGTTTTTTGGAGCAAAATTGCAGAACTTCCCCTAATTTTGGGGCAAAAAGGCAGAAATTCCCTATATGTTGGGGCAATAAGACAGAAATTCTCCTTATTTTGGGGCAAAATTCAGAAATTCCATTTCTTTTGGTGCAAAATTCCCAAAATTTCCCTTATTTTCTGGCAAAATTGCAGAAATTATACTTATTTAGGGGCAAAATTGCAGAAATTTCACTTTTTTCAGGGAAAAAAGGCCGAAATTTTCCATTTTTGGGAGCAAAAAGGCAGAAATTCCTAATATTTTGTGGCAAAAATGCAGAAATTTCCCTTATTTTGAGGTAAAAAGGCTGAAATTCCCCTTATTTGGGGGCAAAAATGCAGAAATTTCTCTTATACTGGGGCAAAATTGCAGAAATTTCACTTATTTCAGGGTAATAAATCAGAAATTTTTTTTATTTTGGGGCAAAAAATACAGAAATTCCATTTGTATGGGGGGAAAAAGACAGAAATTCCATTTATTTAGAGTCAAAAAAGCAGAAATTCCCCTTATTTTGGGGCAAAATTGCAGAAATTTCCTTTACATTGGGGCAAAATTGCAGAAATTCCCCTTATTTTGGGGCAAAATTGCAGAAATTTCACTTATTTCAGAGAAAAAGCACAGAAATTTCTCTTATTTTGGGGAAAAAGGCAGAAATTTCTTTTATTTTGGTACAAAATTGCAGAAATTTTCTTTATTTTGGGGAAAATGCTGAAATTCCCCTTATTTTGAGGCAAAAAGGCAGAAATTCCCTTTCTTTTGTGGCAAAAAGGCAGAAATTCCTCTTATTTTGCGGCAAAAATGAAGAAATTTCCCTTTTTTGTGGCAAAAGGTATACATTCCCCTTATTTTCAGGCAAAAAGGCAGAAATTCCCCGTATTTTGGAGCACAATTGCAGAAAATCCCCAAATTGTGGGGCAAATAGGCAGAAATTCCCTATATGTTGGGGCAAAAAGACAAAAATTCTCCTTATTTTGGGACAAAACTCAGAATTTCCACTTATTTTGGGGCAAAATTCCAGAAATTTCTCTTATTTTGGGACAAAATTGCAAAATTTCACTTATTTTGGGGCAAAATTGCAGAAATTTCACTTATTTCATGGTAAAAAGGCAGAAATTTTTCTTATTTTGGGGCAAAATGGCAGAAATTCCTAATATTTTGTGGCAAAAATGCAGAAATTCCCCTTATTTTGAGGTAAAAAGGCTGAAATTCCCCTTATTTGGGTGCAAAAAGGCAGAAATTTTTCTTATTTTGGGGCAAAATTGCAGACATTTCACTTATTTCAGGGTAATAAGTCAGAAATTTTCCTTATTTTGGGGCAAAAAAGACAGAAATTCCCCTAATTGTGGGGCAAAAAGGCAGAAATTCCCTATATGTTGGGGCAAAAAGACAGAAATTCTCCTTATTTTGGGGCAAAACTCAGAAATTCCACTTATTTTGGTGCAAAATTCCAGAAATTTCCCTTATTTTAGGGCAAAATTGCAGAAATTTCACTTATTTTGGGGCAAAATTGCAGAAATTTAACTTATTTCAGAAAAAAATTCAGAAATTTTTCTATTTTGGTGCAAAAAGGCAGAAATTTCTTTTATTTTGGTACAAAATTGCAGAAATTTTTCTTATTTTGGGGCAAAAAGGCAGAAATCCCCCATATTTTGAGGCAAAAATGCAGAAATTCCTCTTATTTTGAGGTAATAAGGCTGAAATTTCCCTTATTTGGGGGCAAAAAGGCAGAAATTTCCCTTATTTTGAGGCAAAATTGCAGAAATTTCACTTATTTCAGGGTAATAAGTCAGAAATTTTCTTTATTTTGGGGCAAAAAAGACAGAAATTCCCTTTGTTTTGGGAGAAAAAGACAGAAATTCCACTTTTTTAGAGGCAAAAAAGCAGAAATTCCTTTTATTTTGGAGTAAAAATGAAGAAATTTCCCTTTTTTGTGGCAAAAGGTATGCATTCCACTTATTTTTGGGCTAAAAAGCAGAAATTACCCGTATTTTGGAGCAATATTGCAGAAATTCCCCTAATTGTGGGGCAAAGAGGCAGAAATTCCCTGTATGTTAGGGCAAAAAGACAGAAATTCTCCTTATTTTGTGGCAAAACTCAGAAATTCTACTTATTTTGGGGTAAAATTCCAGAAATTTCCCTTATTTTGGGGCAAAATTGCAGAAATTTCACTTATTTTGGGGCAAAATTGCAGAAATTTCACTTATTTCAGGCTAATAAGTCAGAAATTTTCCTTATTTTGGGGCCAAAAAGACAGAAATTCCCTTTGTTTTGGGGGGGAAAAGACAGAAATTCCACTTATTTAGAGGCAAAAAAGCAGAAATTCCTCTTATTTTGGAGCAAAACTGAAGAAATTTCTATTTTTTATGGCAAAAGGGTATGCATTCTTCTTATTTTCGGGCAAAAAGGCAGAAATTCCCCGTATTTTGGAGCAAAATTGCAGAAATTCCCCTAATTGTGGGGCAAAAAGGCAGAAATTCCCTATATGTTGGGGCAAAAAGACAGAAATTCTCCTTATTTTGGGGCAAAACTCAGGAATTCCACTTATTTTGGTGCAAAATTCCAGAAATTTCCCTTATTTTAGGGCAAAATTGCAGAAATTTCACTTATTTTGGGGCAAAATTGCAGAAATTTAAATTATTTCAGAAAAAAATTCAGAAATTTTTCTATTTTGGTGCAAAAAGGCAGAAATTTCTTTTATTTTGGTACAAAATTGCAGAAATTTTTCTTATTTTGGGGCAAAAAGTCAGAAATCTCCCATATTTAGGGGAAAAATGCAGAAATTCCTCTTATTTTGAGGTAAAAATGCTGAAATTTCCCTTATTTGGGGGCAAAAAGGCAGAAATTTCCCTTATTTTGAGGCAAAATTGCAGAAATTTCACTTATTTCAGGGTAATAAGTCAGAAATTTTCTCTATTTTGGGGCAAAAAAGACAGAAATCCCCTTTGTTTTGGGAGAAAAATACAGATATTTCACTTTTTTAGAGGCAAAAAAGCAGAAATTCCTTTTATTTTGGAGTAAAAATGAAGAAATTTCCCTTTTTTGTGGCAAAAGGTATGCATTCCACTTATTTTTGGGCTAAAAAGCAGAAATTACCCGTATTTTAGAGCAAAATTGCAGAAATTTTCCTAATTGTAAGGCAAAATGGCAGAAATTCCCTATATGTTAGGGCAAAAAGACAGAAATTCTCTTTATTTTTGGGGCAAAACTCAGAAATTCCATTTATTTTGGGGCAAAATTCCAGAAATTTCTCTTATTTTGGGGCAAAATTGCAGAAATTTCACTTATTTTGGGGCAATATTGCAGAAATTTCACTTATTTCATGGTAAAAAGGCGGAAATTTTTTTTATTTTGATGCAAAAATGCAGAAATTCCAAATATTTTGTGGCAAAAATGAAGAAATTCCCTTTATTTTGAGGTAAAAAGGCAGAAATTCCCCTTAATTGGGGGCAAAAAAAAGAAATTTCACTTATTTTGGGGCAAAAACTCAGAAATTCCACACTTTTTTGGTCAAAATTCCAGAAATTTCCCTTATTTTGGGGCAAAATTGCAGAAATTTCACTTATTTTGGTGCAAAATTGCAGAAATTTAACTTATTTCAGAAAAAAATTCAGAAATTTTCCTATTTTGGTGCAAAAAGGCAGAATTATCTTTTATTTTGGTACAAAATTGCAGAAATTTTTCTTATTTTGGGGCAAAAAGGCAGAAATCTCCCATATTTTGGGGCAAAAATGAAGATATTCCTCTTATTTTGAGGTAAAAAGGCTGAAATTTCCTTTATTTGGGGGCAAAAAGGCAGAAATTTCCCTTATTTTGAGGAAAATTGCAGAAATTTCACTTATTTCTGGGTAATAAGTCAGAAATTTTCGTTATTTTGGGGCAAAAAAGACAGAAATTCCCTTTGTTTTGGGGGAAAAAGACAGAAATTCCACTTTTTTAGAGGCAAAAAAGCAGAAATTCCTTTTATTTTGGAGTAAAAATGAAGAAATTTCTTTTTTTGTGGCAAAAGGTATACATTCCACTTATTTTTGGGCTAAAAAGCAGAAATTACCCGTATTTTGGAGCAAAATTGCAGAAAATCCCCTAATTGTGGGGCAAAGAGGCAGAAATTCCCTATATGTTAGGGCAAAAAGACAGAAATTCTCCTTATTTTGGGGCAAAACTCAGAATTTCCACTTATTTTGGAGCAAAATTGCAGAAATTTAACTTATTTCAGAAAAAAATTCAGAAATTTTTCTATTTTGGTGCAAAAAGGCAGAAATTTCTTTTATTTTGGTACAAAATTGCAGAAATTTTTCTTATTTTGGGGCAAAAAGGCAGAAATCCCCCATATTTTGAGGCAAAAATGCAGAAATTCCTCTTATTTTGAGGTAATAAGGCTGAAATTTCCCTTATTTGGGGGCAAAAAGGCAGAAATTTCCCTTATTTTGAGGCAAAATTGCAGAAATTTCACTTATTTCAGGGTAATAAGTCAGAAATTTTCTTTATTTTGGGGCAAAAAAGACAGAAATTCCCTTTGTTTTGGGAGAAAAAGACAGAAATTCCACTTTTTTAGAGGCAAAAAAGCAGAAATTCCTTTTATTTTGGAGTAAAAATGAAGAAATTTCCCTTTTTTGTGGCAAAAGGTATGCATTCCACTTATTTTTGGGCTAAAAAGCAGAAATTACCCGTATTTTGGAGCAATATTGCAGAAATTCCCCTAATTGTGGGGCAAAGAGGCAGAAATTCCCTGTATGTTAGGGCAAAAAGACAGAAATTCTCCTTATTTTGGGGCAAAACTCAGAAATTGTACTTATTTTGGGGTAAAATTCCAGAAATTTCCCTTACTTTGGGGCAAAATTGCAGAAATTTCACTTATTTTGGGGCAAAATTGCAGAAATTTCACTTATTTCAGGCTAATCAGTCAGAAATTTTCCTTATTTTGGGGCCAAAAAGACAGAAATTCCCTTTGTTTTGGGGGGGAAAAGACAGAAATTCCACTTATTTAGAGGCAAAAAAGCAGAAATTCCTCTTATTTTGGAGCAAAACTGAAGAAATTTCTATTTTTTATGGCAAAAGGGTATGCATTCTTCTTATTTTCGGGCAAAAAGGCAGAAATTCCCCGTATTTTGGAGCAATATTGCAGAAATTCCCCTAATTGTGGGGCAAAAAGGCAGAAATTCCCTATATGTTGGGGCAAAAAGACAGAAATTCTCCTTATTTTGGGGCAAAACTCAGGAATTCCACTTATTTTGGTGCAAAATTCCAGAAATTTCCCTTATTTTAGGGCAAAATTGCAGAAATTTCACTTATTTTGGGGCAAAATTGCAGAAATTTAAATTATTTCAGAAAAAAATTCAGAAATTTTTCTATTTTGGTGCAAAAAGGCAGAAATTTCTTTTATTTTGGTACAAAATTGCAGAAATTTTTCTTATTTTGGGGCAAAAAGTCAGAAATCTCCCATATTTAGGGGAAAAATGCAGAAATTCCTCTTATTTTGAGGTAAAAATGCTGAAATTTCCCTTATTTGGGGGCAAAAAGGCAGAAATTTCCCTTATTTTGAGGCAAAATTGCAGAAATTTCACTTATTTCAGGGTAATAAGTCAGAAATTTTCTCTATTTTGGGGCAAAAAAGACAGAAATCCCCTTTGTTTTGGGAGAAAAATACAGATATTTCACTTTTTTAGAGGCAAAAAAGCAGAAATTCCTTGTATTTTGGAGTAAAAATGAAGAAATTTCCCTTTTTTGTGGCAAAAGGTATGCATTCCACTTAATTTTGGGCTAAAAAGCAGAAATTACCCGTATTTTAGAGCAAAATTGCAGAAATTTTCCTAATTTTAAGGCAAAATGGCAGAAATTCCCTATATGTTAGGGCAAAAAGACAGAAATTCTCTTTATTTTTGGGGCAAAACTCAGAAATTCCATTTATTTTGGGGCAAAATTCCAGAAATTTCTCTTATTTTGGGGCAAAATTGCAGAAATTTCACTTATTTTGGGGCAATATTGCAGAAATTTCACTTATTTCATGGTAAAAAGGCGGAAATTTTTTTTATTTTGATGCAAAAATGCAGAAATTCCAAATATTTTGTGGCAAAAATGAAGAAATTCCCTTTATTTTGAGGTAAAAAGGCAGAAATTCCCCTTATTTGGGGGCAAAAAAAAGAAATTTCACTTATTTTGGGGCAAAAACTCAGAAATTCCACACTTTTTTGGTCAAAATTCCAGAAATTTCCCTTATTTTGGGGCAAAATTGCAGAAATTTCACTTATTTTGGTGCAAAATTGCAGAAATTTAACTTATTTCAGAAAAAAATTCAGAAATTTTCCTATTTTGGTGCAAAAAGGCAGAATTATCTTTTATTTTGGTACAAAATTGCAGAAATTTTTCTTATTTTGGGGCAAAAAAACAGAAATCTCCCATATTTTGGGGCAAAAATTCAGAAATTCCTCTTATTTTTAGGTAAAAAGACTGAAATTCCCCTTATTTGGGGGCAAAAAGGCAGAAATTTCCCTTATTTTGAGGCAAAATTGCAGAAATTTCACTTATTTCAGAGAACAAAAGCAAAAATTTTTCTTATTTTAGGGCAAAATGCAGAAATTCCCATTATTTTGGGGCAAAAAGGCAGAAATTCACCTTATTTTGGGGTAAAATTGCAGACATTTCACATATATCAGGGCAAAAAGGCAGAAATTCCCCTTATTTTGGGATAAAATTGCAGAAATGTCCCTTGTTTGGGGGCAAAATGCAGAAAATCCCTTTAATTTCGGGCAAAAAAGCAGAAATTCCCCGTATTTTGGAGCAAAATTGCCGAAATTCCCCTAATTTGAGGCAAAAAGACAGAAATTCCCTTTGTTTTGGGGGAAAAAGACAGAAATTCCACTTATTTAGAGGCCAAAAAGCAGAAATTCCCCTTATTTTGGAGCAAAAATGAAGAAATTTCCGTTTTTTATGGCAAAAAGTTATGCATTCTTATTTTGGGGAAAAAGGCAGAAGTTCCCTGTATTTTGGAGCAAAATTGCAGAAATTCCCCTAATTGTGGGGCAAAAAGGCAGAAATTCCCTATATGTTAGGGCAAAAAGACAGAAATTCTCCTTATTTTTGGGCAAAAATCAGAAATTCCACTTATTTTGGGGCAAAATTCCAGAAATTTCCCTTATTTTGTGGCAAAATTGCAGAAATTTCAGTTATTTTGGGGCAAAATTGCAGAAATTTCACTTATTTCAGAGAAAAAGCAGAAATTTTCTTATTTTGGTGCAAAAAGACAGAAATTTCTTTTATTTTGGTACAAAATTGCAGAAATTTTTTTATTTTGGGCAAAAAGGCAGAAATCTCCCATATTTTGGGGCAAAAATGCAGAAATTCCTTTTTTTTGTGGTAAAAAAGCTAAGATTCCCCTTATTTGTGGGCAAAAAGACAGAAATTTCCATTATTTTGGGGCAAAATTGCAGAAATTTCACTTATTTCAGAGTAATAAGTCAGAAATTTTCCTGATTTTGGGGCAAAAAAGACAGAAATTCCCTTTGTTTTGGAGGAAAAAGACAGAAATTCCACTTTTTTAGAGGCAAAAAAGCAGAAATTCCTTTTATTTTGGAGTAAAAATGAAGATATTTCTTTTTTTTGTGGCAAAAAATATATATTCCCCTTATTTTCAGGCTAAAAAGCAGAAATTCCCCATATTTTGGAGCAAAATTGCAGAAATTCCCCTAATTGTGGGGCAAAAAGTCAGAAATTCCCTGTATGTTAGGGCAAAAAGACCGAAATTCTCCTTATTTTGGGGCAAAACTCAGAAATTCCACTTATTTTATGGCAAAATTTCAGAAATTTCCCTTATTTTGGGGCAAAATTGCAGAAATTTCACTTATTTTGGAGCAAAATTGCAGAAATTTCACTTATTTCAGAAAAAAAGCAGAAATTTTCTTATTTTGGTGCAAAAAGGCAGAAATTTCTTTTATTTTGGTACAAAATTGCATAAATTATTCTTATTTTGGAAGAAAAAGGCAGAAATCTCCCATATTTTGGGGCAAAAATGCAGCAATTCCTCTTATTTTGAGGTAACAAGGCTTAAATTCGCCTTATTTGGGGGGAAAAAGGCAGAAATTTCCCTTATTTTCGAGCAAAATTGCAGAAATTTCACTTATTTCAGGGTAATAAGTCAGAAATTTTCCTTATTTTGGGGCAAAAAAGACAGAAATTCCCTTTGTTTTTGGGGATAAAGACAGAAATTCCACTTTTTTAGAGGCAAAAAAGCAGAAATTCTTTTTATTTTGGAGTAAAAATGAAGAAATTTCCTTTTTTTGTGGCAAAAGGTATACATTCCCCTAATTTTCGGGCTAAAAAGCAGAAATTCCTCGAAAATTGAGCAAAATTGCAGAAATTCCCCTAATTGTGGGGCAAAAAGGCACAAATTCCCTATATGTTGGGGCAAAAAGACAGAAATTCTCATTTTGGGGCAAAACTCAGAAATTCCACTTATTTTGGGTCAAAATTCCAGAAATTTCCCTTATTTAGGGGCAAAATTGCAGAGATTTCACTAATTTCAGGGAAAAAAGACAAAAATTTTCCTTATTTTGGGGCAAAAAGGCAGAAATTCCTAATATTTTGTGGCAAAAATACAGAAATTCCCCTTATTTTGAGGTAAAAAGGCTGAAATTCCTGTTAATTGGGGGCAAAAAGGCAGAAATTTCCCTTATTTTGGTGCAAAATTGAAGAAATTTCACTTATTTCAGGGTTATAAGTCAGAAATTTTCCTTATTTTGGGGCCAAAATGACAGAAATTCCCTTTGTTTTGGGGGAAAAAGAGAGAAATTCCACTTATTTAGAGGCAAAAAAGCAGATATTCCCCTTATTTTGGAGCAAAAATGAAGAAATTTCCCTTTTTAATTGCAAAAAGGTATGCATTCTTCTTATTTTCGGGCAAAAAGGCAGAAATTCCCTGTATTTTGGAGCAAAATTGCAGAAATTCCCCTAATTGTGGGGCAAAAAGGCAGAAATTCCCTATATGTTAGGGCAAAAAGACAGAAATTCTCCTTATTTTTGGGCAAAAATCAGAAATTCCACTTATTTTGGGGCAAAATTCCAGAAATTTCCGTTATTTTGTGGCAAAATTGCAGAAATTTCAGTTATTTTGGGGCAAAATTGCAGAAATTTCACTTATTTCAGAGAAAAAGCAGAAATTTTCTTATTTTGGTGCAAAAAGACAGAAATTTCTTTTATTTTGGTACAAAATTGTAGAAATTTTTTTATTTTGGGCAAAAAGGCAGAAATCTCCCATATTTTGGGGCAAAAATGCAGAAATTCCTTTTTTTGTGGTAAAAAAGCTAAGATTCCCCTTATTTGTGGGCAAAAAGACAGAAATTTCCATTATTTTGGGGCAAAATTGCAGAAATTTCACTTATTTCAGAGTAATAAGTCAGAAATTTTCCTGATTTTGGGGCAAAAAAGACAGAAATTCCCTTTGTTTTGGAGGAAAAAGACAGAAATTCCACTTTTTTAGAGGCAAAAAAGCAGAAATTCCTTTTATTTTGGAGTAAAAATGAAGATATTTCTTTTTTTTGTGGCAAAAAATATATATTCCCTTATTTTCAGGCTAAAAAGCAGAAATTCCCCATATTTTGGAGCAAAATTGCAGAAATTCCCCTAATTGTGGGGCAAAAAGTCAGAAATTCCCTGTATGTTAGGGCAAAAAGACCGAAATTCTCCTTATTTTGGGGCAAAACTCAGAAATTCCACTTATTTTAGGGCAAAATTCCAGAAATTTCCCTTATTTTGGGGCAAAATTGCAGAAATTTCACTTATTTTGGAGCAAAATTGCAGAAATTTCACTTATTTAAGAAAAAAAGCAGAAATTTTCTTATTTTGGTGCAAAAAGGCAGAAATTTCTTTTATTTTGGTACAAAATTGCATAAATTATTCTTATTTTGAAAGAAAAAGGCAGAAATCTCCCATATTTTGGGGCAAAAATGCAGCAATTCCTCTTATTTTGAGGTAACAAGGCTTAAATTCGCCTTATTTGGGGGGAAAAAGGCAGAAATTTCCCTTATTTTCGAGCAAAATTGCAGAAATTTCACTTATTTCAGGGTAATAAGTCAGAAATTTTCCTTATTTTGGGGCAAAAAAGACAGAAATTCCCTTTGTTTTTGGGGATAAAGACAGAAATTCCACTTTTTTAGAGGCAAAAAAGCAGAAATTCTTTTTATTTTGGAGTAAAAATGAAGAAATTTCCTTTTTTTGTGGCAAAAGGTATACATTCCCCTAATTTTCGGGCTAAAAAGCAAAAATTCCTCGAAAATTGAGCAAAATTGCAGAAATTCCCCTAATTGTGGGGCAAAAAGGCACAAATTCCCTATATGTTGGGGCAAAAAGACAGAAATTCTCATTTTGGGGCAAAATTCCAGAAATTTCCCTTATTTTGGGGCAAAATTGTAGAGATTTCACTAATTTCAGGGAAAAAAGACAAAAATTTTCCTTATTTTGGGGCAAAAAGGCAGAAATTCCTAATATTTTGTGGCAAAAATACAGAAATTCCCCTTATTTTGAGGTAAAAAGGCTGAAATTCCTGTTAATTGGGGGCAAAAAGGCAGAAATTTCCCTTATTTTGGTGCAAAATTGAAGAAATTTCACTTATTTCAGGGTTATAAGTCAGAAATTTTCCTTATTTTGGGGCCAAAATGACAGAATTTCCCTTTGTTTTGGGGGGAAAAGAGAGAAATTCCACTTATTTAGAGGCAAAAAAGCAGATATTCCCCTTATTTTGGAGCAAAAATGAAGAAATTTCCCTTTTTAATTGCAAAAAGGTATGCATTCTTCTTATTTTCGGGCAAAAAGGCAGAAAATCCCTGTATTTTGGAGCAAAATTGCAGAAATTCCCCTAATTGTGGGGCAAAAAGGCAGAACTTTCCTATATGTTGGGGCAAAAAGACAGAAATTCTTCTTAATTTGGGGGAAAACTCAGAAATTCCACTTATTTTGCGGGCAAAATTCCAGAAATTTCTCTTATTTTGGGGCAAAATTGCAGAAATTTCACTTATTTTCAGGCAAAATTGCAGAAATTTCACTTACTTCAGAAAAAAAACAGAATTTTCTTATTTTGGTGCAAAAAGGCAGAAATTTCTTTTATTTTGGTACAAAATTGCAGAAATTTTTCTTATTTTGGGTCAAAAAGGCAGAAATTCCTAATATTTTGTTGCAAAAATGCAGAAATTCCCCTTATTTTGTGGTAAAAATTCTGAAATTCCCTTTATATGAGGGCAAAAAGGCAGAAATTTCCCTTATTTTGGGGCAAAATTGCAGAAATTTCACTTGTTTCAGTGTAATAAGTCAAATTTTCTTTATTTTGGGGCAAAATAGACAGAAATTCTTTTTGTTTTGAGGGAAAAAGGCAGAAATTCCACTTTTTTAGCGGCAAAAAAGCAAAAATTCATTTTATTTTGGAGTAAAAATGAAGAAATTTCTTTTTTTTGTGGCAAAAAGTATACATTCCCCTTATTTTCAGGCTAAAAAGCAGAAATTCCCCGTATTTTGGAGCAAAATTGCAGAAATTCCCCTAATTGTGGGGCAAAAAGTCAGAAATTGCCTATATGTTGGGGCAAAAAGACAGAAATTCTCCTAATTTTGGGGCAAAACTCAGAAATTCCACTTACTTTGGGGCAAAATTCCAAAAATTTCCCTTATTTTGGGCCAAAATTGCAGAAATTTCACTTATTTTGAGGCAAAATTGCAGAAATTTCACTTATTTCAGGGTAATAAGTCAGAAATTTTGCTTATTTTGGGGCAAAAAACACAGAAATTCCCTTTGTTTTGGGAGAAAAAGACAGAAATTCCACTTTTTTAGAGGCAAAAAAGCAGAAATTCCTTTTATTTTGGAGTAAAAATGAAGAAATTTCCCTTTTTTGTGGCAAAATATATACATTCCACTTATTTTTGGGCTAAAAAGCAGAAATTACCCGTATTTTGGAGCAAAATTGCAGAAATTCCCCTAATTGTGGGGCAAAAGGCAGAAATTCCCTATATGTTGGGGCAAAAAGACAGAAATTCTCCTTATTTTGGGGCAAAACTCAGAAATTCCACTTATTTTGCGGCAAAATTCCAGAAATTTCCCTTATTTTGGGGCAAAATTGCAGAAATTTTACTTATTTTGGGGCAAAATTGCAGAAATTTCACTTATTTCATTGTAATAAGTCAGAAATTTTCATTATTTTGGGGCAAAAAAGACAGAAATTCCCTTTGTTTTGGGGGAAAAAGACAGAAATTCCACTTTTTTAGAGGCAAAAAAGCAGAAATTCCTATTATTTTGGAGTAAAAATGAAGAAATTTCCCTTTTTTGTGGCCAAAGGTATACATTCCACTTATTTTTGGGCTAAAAAGCAGAAATTACCCGTATTTTGGAGCAAAATTGCAGAAATTTCCCTAATTGTGGGGCAAAAAGGCAGAAATTCCCTATATGTTGGGGCAAAAAGACAGAAATTCTCCTTATTTTGGGGCAAAACTCAGAAATTCCACTTATTTTGGGAGCAAAATTCCAGAAATTTCCCTTATTTTGGGGCAAAATTGCAGAAATTTCACTTATTTTGGGGCAAAATTGCAGAAATTTCACTTATTTCATGGTAAAAAGGCAGAAATTATCCTTATTTTGGGGCAAAAATGCAGAAATTCCAAATATTTTTGTGGCAAAAATGCAGAAATTCCCCTTATTTTGAGGTAAAAAGGCTGAAATTCCCCTTATTTGGGGGCAAAAAAAAAGAATTTCTTATTTTGGGGCAAAATTGCAGAAATTTTACTTATTTCAGAGTAATAAGTCAGAAATTTTCCTTATTTTGCGGCAAAAAAAACAGAAATTCCACTTATTTAGAGGCAAAAAAGCAGAAATTCCGCTTATTTTGGAGCAAAAATTAAGAAATTTTACTTTTTTATGGCAAAAAGGTATGCATTCTTCTTGTTTTCGGTCAAAAAGGCAGAAATTCCCCGTTTTTTGGAGCAAAATTGCAGAACTTCCCCTAATTTTGGGGCAAAAAGGCAGAAATTCCCTATATGTTGGGGCAATAAGACAGAAATTCTCCTTATTTTGGGGCAAAATTCAGAAATTCCATTTCTTTTGGTGCAAAATTCCCAAAATTTCCCTTATTTTCTGGCAAAATTGCAGAAATTATACTTATTTAGGGGCAAAATTGCAGAAATTTCACTTTTTTCAGGGAAAAAAGGCCGAAATTTTCCATTTTTGGGAGCAAAAAGGCAGAAATTCCTAATATTTTGTGGCAAAAATGCAGAAATTTCCCTTATTTTGAGGTAAAAAGGCTGAAATTCCCCTTATTTGGGGGCAAAAATGCAGAAATTTCTCTTATACTGGGGCAAAATTGCAGAAATTTCACTTATTTCAGGGTAATAAATCAGAAATTTTTTTTATTTTGGGGCAAAAAATACAGAAATTCCATTTGTATGGGGGGAAAAAGACAGAAATTCCATTTATTTAGAGTCAAAAAAGCAGAAATTCCCCTTATTTTGGGGCAAAATTGCAGAAATTTCCTTTACATTGGGGCAAAATTGCAGAAATTCCCCTTATTTTGGGGCAAAATTGCAGAAATTTCACTTATTTCAGAGAAAAAGCACAGAAATTTCTCTTATTTTGGGGAAAAAGGCAGAAATTTCTTTTATTTTGGTACAAAATTGCAGAAATTTTCTTTATTTTGGGGAAAATGCTGAAATTCCCCTTATTTTGAGGCAAAAAGGCAGAAATTCCCTTTCTTTTGTGGCAAAAAGGCAGAAATTCCTCTTATTTTGCGGCAAAAATGAAGAAATTTCCCTTTTTTGTGGCAAAAGGTATACATTCCCCTTATTTTCAGGCAAAAAGGCAGAAATTCCCCGTATTTTGGAGCACAATTGCAGAAAATCCCCAAATTGTGGGGCAAATAGGCAGAAATTCCCTATATGTTGGGGCAAAAAGACAAAAATTCTCCTTATTTTGGGACAAAACTCAGAATTTCCACTTATTTTGGGGCAAAATTCCAGAAATTTCTCTTATTTTGGGACAAAATTGCAAAATTTCACTTATTTTGGGGCAAAATTGCAGAAATTTCACTTATTTCATGGTAAAAAGGCAGAAATTTTTCTTATTTTGGGGCAAAATGGCAGAAATTCCTAATATTTTGTGGCAAAAATGCAGAAATTCCCCTTATTTTGAGGTAAAAAGGCTGAAATTCCCCTTATTTGGGTGCAAAAAGGCAGAAATTTTTCTTATTTTGGGGCAAAATTGCAGACATTTCACTTATTTCAGGGTAATAAGTCAGAAATTTTCCTTATTTTGGGGCAAAAAAGACAGAAATTCCCCTAATTGTGGGGCAAAAAGGCAGAAATTCCCTATATGTTGGGGCAAAAAGACAGAAATTCTCCTTATTTTGGGGCAAAACTCAGAAATTCCACTTATTTTGGTGCAAAATTCCAGAAATTTCCCTTATTTTAGGGCAAAATTGCAGAAATTTCACTTATTTTGGGGCAAAATTGCAGAAATTTAACTTATTTCAGAAAAAAATTCAGAAATTTTTCTATTTTGGTGCAAAAAGGCAGAAATTTCTTTTATTTTGGTACAAAATTGCAGAAATTTTTCTTATTTTGGGGCAAAAAGGCAGAAATCCCCCATATTTTGAGGCAAAAATGCAGAAATTCCTCTTATTTTGAGGTAATAAGGCTGAAATTTCCCTTATTTGGGGGCAAAAAGGCAGAAATTTCCCTTATTTTGAGGCAAAATTGCAGAAATTTCACTTATTTCAGGGTAATAAGTCAGAAATTTTCTTTATTTTGGGGCAAAAAAGACAGAAATTCCCTTTGTTTTGGGAGAAAAAGACAGAAATTCCACTTTTTTAGAGGCAAAAAAGCAGAAATTCCTTTTATTTTGGAGTAAAAATGAAGAAATTTCCCTTTTTTGTGGCAAAAGGTATGCATTCCACTTATTTTTGGGCTAAAAAGCAGAAATTACCCGTATTTTGGAGCAATATTGCAGAAATTCCCCTAATTGTGGGGCAAAGAGGCAGAAATTCCCTGTATGTTAGGGCAAAAAGACAGAAATTCTCCTTATTTTGTGGCAAAACTCAGAAATTCTACTTATTTTGGGGTAAAATTCCAGAAATTTCCCTTATTTTGGGGCAAAATTGCAGAAATTTCACTTATTTTGGGGCAAAATTGCAGAAATTTCACTTATTTCAGGCTAATAAGTCAGAAATTTTCCTTATTTTGGGGCCAAAAAGACAGAAATTCCCTTTGTTTTGGGGGGGAAAAGACAGAAATTCCACTTATTTAGAGGCAAAAAAGCAGAAATTCCTCTTATTTTGGAGCAAAACTGAAGAAATTTCTATTTTTTATGGCAAAAGGGTATGCATTCTTCTTATTTTCGGGCAAAAAGGCAGAAATTCCCCGTATTTTGGAGCAAAATTGCAGAAATTCCCCTAATTGTGGGGCAAAAAGGCAGAAATTCCCTATATGTTGGGGCAAAAAGACAGAAATTCTCCTTATTTTGGGGCAAAACTCAGGAATTCCACTTATTTTGGTGCAAAATTCCAGAAATTTCCCTTATTTTAGGGCAAAATTGCAGAAATTTCACTTATTTTGGGGCAAAATTGCAGAAATTTAAATTATTTCAGAAAAAAATTCAGAAATTTTTCTATTTTGGTGCAAAAAGGCAGAAATTTCTTTTATTTTGGTACAAAATTGCAGAAATTTTTCTTATTTTGGGGCAAAAAGTCAGAAATCTCCCATATTTAGGGGAAAAATGCAGAAATTCCTCTTATTTTGAGGTAAAAATGCTGAAATTTCCCTTATTTGGGGGCAAAAAGGCAGAAATTTCCCTTATTTTGAGGCAAAATTGCAGAAATTTCACTTATTTCAGGGTAATAAGTCAGAAATTTTCTCTATTTTGGGGCAAAAAAGACAGAAATCCCCTTTGTTTTGGGAGAAAAATACAGATATTTCACTTTTTTAGAGGCAAAAAAGCAGAAATTCCTTTTATTTTGGAGTAAAAATGAAGAAATTTCCCTTTTTTGTGGCAAAAGGTATGCATTCCACTTATTTTTGGGCTAAAAAGCAGAAATTACCCGTATTTTAGAGCAAAATTGCAGAAATTTTCCTAATTGTAAGGCAAAATGGCAGAAATTCCCTATATGTTAGGGCAAAAAGACAGAAATTCTCTTTATTTTTGGGGCAAAACTCAGAAATTCCATTTATTTTGGGGCAAAATTCCAGAAATTTCTCTTATTTTGGGGCAAAATTGCAGAAATTTCACTTATTTTGGGGCAATATTGCAGAAATTTCACTTATTTCATGGTAAAAAGGCGGAAATTTTTTTTATTTTGATGCAAAAATGCAGAAATTCCAAATATTTTGTGGCAAAAATGAAGAAATTCCCTTTATTTTGAGGTAAAAAGGCAGAAATTCCCCTTAATTGGGGGCAAAAAAAAGAAATTTCACTTATTTTGGGGCAAAAACTCAGAAATTCCACACTTTTTTGGTCAAAATTCCAGAAATTTCCCTTATTTTGGGGCAAAATTGCAGAAATTTCACTTATTTTGGTGCAAAATTGCAGAAATTTAACTTATTTCAGAAAAAAATTCAGAAATTTTCCTATTTTGGTGCAAAAAGGCAGAATTATCTTTTATTTTGGTACAAAATTGCAGAAATTTTTCTTATTTTGGGGCAAAAAGGCAGAAATCTCCCATATTTTGGGGCAAAAATGAAGATATTCCTCTTATTTTGAGGTAAAAAGGCTGAAATTTCCTTTATTTGGGGGCAAAAAGGCAGAAATTTCCCTTATTTTGAGGAAAATTGCAGAAATTTCACTTATTTCTGGGTAATAAGTCAGAAATTTTCGTTATTTTGGGGCAAAAAAGACAGAAATTCCCTTTGTTTTGGGGGAAAAAGACAGAAATTCCACTTTTTTAGAGGCAAAAAAGCAGAAATTCCTTTTATTTTGGAGTAAAAATGAAGAAATTTCTTTTTTTGTGGCAAAAGGTATACATTCCACTTATTTTTGGGCTAAAAAGCAGAAATTACCCGTATTTTGGAGCAAAATTGCAGAAAATCCCCTAATTGTGGGGCAAAGAGGCAGAAATTCCCTATATGTTAGGGCAAAAAGACAGAAATTCTCCTTATTTTGGGGCAAAACTCAGAATTTCCACTTATTTTGGAGCAAAATTGCAGAAATTTAACTTATTTCAGAAAAAAATTCAGAAATTTTTCTATTTTGGTGCAAAAAGGCAGAAATTTCTTTTATTTTGGTACAAAATTGCAGAAATTTTTCTTATTTTGGGGCAAAAAGGCAGAAATCCCCCATATTTTGAGGCAAAAATGCAGAAATTCCTCTTATTTTGAGGTAATAAGGCTGAAATTTCCCTTATTTGGGGGCAAAAAGGCAGAAATTTCCCTTATTTTGAGGCAAAATTGCAGAAATTTCACTTATTTCAGGGTAATAAGTCAGAAATTTTCTTTATTTTGGGGCAAAAAAGACAGAAATTCCCTTTGTTTTGGGAGAAAAAGACAGAAATTCCACTTTTTTAGAGGCAAAAAAGCAGAAATTCCTTTTATTTTGGAGTAAAAATGAAGAAATTTCCCTTTTTTGTGGCAAAAGGTATGCATTCCACTTATTTTTGGGCTAAAAAGCAGAAATTACCCGTATTTTGGAGCAATATTGCAGAAATTCCCCTAATTGTGGGGCAAAGAGGCAGAAATTCCCTGTATGTTAGGGCAAAAAGACAGAAATTCTCCTTATTTTGGGGCAAAACTCAGAAATTGTACTTATTTTGGGGTAAAATTCCAGAAATTTCCCTTACTTTGGGGCAAAATTGCAGAAATTTCACTTATTTTGGGGCAAAATTGCAGAAATTTCACTTATTTCAGGCTAATCAGTCAGAAATTTTCCTTATTTTGGGGCCAAAAAGACAGAAATTCCCTTTGTTTTGGGGGGGAAAAGACAGAAATTCCACTTATTTAGAGGCAAAAAAGCAGAAATTCCTCTTATTTTGGAGCAAAACTGAAGAAATTTCTATTTTTTATGGCAAAAGGGTATGCATTCTTCTTATTTTCGGGCAAAAAGGCAGAAATTCCCCGTATTTTGGAGCAATATTGCAGAAATTCCCCTAATTGTGGGGCAAAAAGGCAGAAATTCCCTATATGTTGGGGCAAAAAGACAGAAATTCTCCTTATTTTGGGGCAAAACTCAGGAATTCCACTTATTTTGGTGCAAAATTCCAGAAATTTCCCTTATTTTAGGGCAAAATTGCAGAAATTTCACTTATTTTGGGGCAAAATTGCAGAAATTTAAATTATTTCAGAAAAAAATTCAGAAATTTTTCTATTTTGGTGCAAAAAGGCAGAAATTTCTTTTATTTTGGTACAAAATTGCAGAAATTTTTCTTATTTTGGGGCAAAAAGTCAGAAATCTCCCATATTTAGGGGAAAAATGCAGAAATTCCTCTTATTTTGAGGTAAAAATGCTGAAATTTCCCTTATTTGGGGGCAAAAAGGCAGAAATTTCCCTTATTTTGAGGCAAAATTGCAGAAATTTCACTTATTTCAGGGTAATAAGTCAGAAATTTTCTCTATTTTGGGGCAAAAAAGACAGAAATCCCCTTTGTTTTGGGAGAAAAATACAGATATTTCACTTTTTTAGAGGCAAAAAAGCAGAAATTCCTTGTATTTTGGAGTAAAAATGAAGAAATTTCCCTTTTTTGTGGCAAAAGGTATGCATTCCACTTAATTTTGGGCTAAAAAGCAGAAATTACCCGTATTTTAGAGCAAAATTGCAGAAATTTTCCTAATTTTAAGGCAAAATGGCAGAAATTCCCTATATGTTAGGGCAAAAAGACAGAAATTCTCTTTATTTTTGGGGCAAAACTCAGAAATTCCATTTATTTTGGGGCAAAATTCCAGAAATTTCTCTTATTTTGGGGCAAAATTGCAGAAATTTCACTTATTTTGGGGCAATATTGCAGAAATTTCACTTATTTCATGGTAAAAAGGCGGAAATTTTTTTTATTTTGATGCAAAAATGCAGAAATTCCAAATATTTTGTGGCAAAAATGAAGAAATTCCCTTTATTTTGAGGTAAAAAGGCAGAAATTCCCCTTATTTGGGGGCAAAAAAAAGAAATTTCACTTATTTTGGGGCAAAAACTCAGAAATTCCACACTTTTTTGGTCAAAATTCCAGAAATTTCCCTTATTTTGGGGCAAAATTGCAGAAATTTCACTTATTTTGGTGCAAAATTGCAGAAATTTAACTTATTTCAGAAAAAAATTCAGAAATTTTCCTATTTTGGTGCAAAAAGGCAGAATTATCTTTTATTTTGGTACAAAATTGCAGAAATTTTTCTTATTTTGGGGCAAAAAAACAGAAATCTCCCATATTTTGGGGCAAAAATGAAGATATTCCTCTTATTTTGAGGTAAAAAGGCTGAAATTTCCTTTATTTGGGGGCAAAAAGGCAGAAATTTCCCTTATTTTGAGGAAAATTGCAGAAATTTCACTTATTTCTGGGTAATAAGTCAGAAATTTTCGTTATTTTGGGGCAAAAAAGACAGAAATTCCCTTTGTTTTGGGGGAAAAAGACAGAAATTCCACTTTTTTAGAGGCAAAAAAGCAGAAATTCCTTTTATTTTGGAGTAAAAATGAAGAAATTTCTTTTTTTGTGGCAAAAGGTATACATTCCACTTATTTTTGGGCTAAAAAGCAGAAATTACCCGTATTTTGGAGCAAAATTGCAGAAAATCCCCTAATTGTGGGGCAAAGAGGCAGAAATTCCCTATATGTTAGGGCAAAAAGACAGAAATTCTCCTTATTTTGGGGCAAAACTCAGAATTTCCACTTATTTTGGGGCAAAATTCCAGAAATTTCCCTTATTTTGGGGCAAAATTGCAGAAATTTCACTTATTTTGGGGCAAAATTGCAGAAATTTCCCTTATTTCAGGTAAAAATGGCAGAAATTTTTCTTATTTTGGGGCAAAAAGGCAGAAATTCCTAATATTTTGTGGCAAAAATGCAGAAATTCCCCTTATTTTGAGGTAAAAAGGCTGAAATTCCCCTTATTTGGGTGCAAAAAGGCAGAAATTTTTCTTATTTTGGGGCAAAATTGCAGACATTTCACTTATTTCAGGGTAATAAGTCAGAAATTTTCCTTATTTTGGGGCAAAAAAGACAGAAATTCCCCTAATTGTAGGGCAAAAAGGCAGAAATTCCCTATATGTTGGGGCAAAAAGACAGAAATTCTCCTTATTTTGGGGCAAAACTCAAAAATTCCACTTATTTTGGGGCAAAATTGCAGGAATTTACCTTATTTTGGGGCAAAATTGCAGAAATTTCACTTATTTTGGGGCAAAATTGCAGAAATTTCACTTATTTCAGGCTAATAAGTCAGAAATTTTCCTTATTTTGGGGCCAAAAAGACAGAAATTCCCTTTGTTTTGGGGGGGAAAAGACAGAAATTCCACTTATTTAGAGGCAAAAAAGCAGAAATTCCTCTTATTTTGGAGCAAAACTGAAGAAATTTCTATTTTTTATGGCAAAAGGGTATGCATTCTTCTTATTTTCGGGCAAAAAGGCAGAAATTCCCCGTATTTTGGAGCAAAATTGCAGAAATTCCCCTAATTGTGGGCAAAAAGGCAGAAATTCCCAATATGTTGGGGCAAAAAGACAGAAATTCTCCTTATTTTGGGGCAAAACTCAGAAATTCCACTTATTTTGGTGCAAAATTCCAGAAATTTCCCTTATTTTAGGGCAAAATTGCAGAAATTTCACTTATTTTGGGGCAAAATTGCAGAAATTTAACTTATTTCAGAAAAAAATTCAGAAATTTTTCTATTTTGGTGCAAAAAGGCAGAAATTTCTTTTATTTTGGTACAAAATTGCAGAAATTTTTCTTATTTTGGGGCAAAAAGTCAGAAATCTCACATATTTAGGGGAAAAATGCAGAAATTCCTCTTATTTTGAGGTAAAAATGCTGAAATTTCCCTTATTTGGGGGCAAAAAGGCAGAAATTTCCCTTATTTTGAGGCAAAATTGCAGAAATTTCACTTATTTCAGGGTAATAAGTCAGAAATTTTCTCTATTTTGGGGCAAAAAAGACAGAAATTCCCTTTGTTTTGGGAGAAAAATACAGATATTTCACTTTTTTAGAGGGAAAAAAGCAGAAATTCCTTTTATTTTGGAGTAAAAATGAAGAAATTTCCCTTTTTTGTGGCAAAAGGTATGCATTCCACTTATTTTTGGGCTAAAAAGCAGAAATTACCCGTATTTTAGAGCAAAATTGCAGAAATTCCCCTAATTGTAAGGCAAAATGGCAGAAATTCCCTATATGTTAGGGCAAAAAGACAGAAATTCTCTTTATTTTTGGGGCAAAACTCAGAAATTCCATTTATTTTGGGGCAAAATTCCAGAAATTTCTCTTATTTTGGGGCAAAATTGCAGAAATTTCACTTATTTTGGGGCAAAATTGCAGAAATTTCACTTATTTCATGGTAAAAAGGCAGAAATTATCCTAATTTTGATGCAAAAATGCAGAAATTCCAAATATTTTGTGGCAAAAATGAAGAAATTCCCTTTATTTTGAGGTAAAAAGGCAGAAATTCCCCTTATTTGGGGGCAAAAAAAAGAAATTTCACTTATTTTGGGGCAAAAACTCAGAAATTCCACACTTTTTTGGTCAAAATTCCAGAAATTTCCCTTATTTTGGGGCAAAATTGCAGAAATTTCACTTATTTTGGTGCAAAATTGCAGAAATTTAACTTATTTCAGAAAAAAATTCAGAAATTTTCCTATTTTGGTGCAAAAAGGCAGAATTATCTTTTATTTTGGTACAAAATTGCAGAAATTTTTCTTATTTTGGGGCAAAAAGGCAGAAATCTCCCATATTTTGGGGCAAAAATGAAGATATTCCTCTTATTTTGAGGTAAAAAGGCTGAAATTTCCTTTATTTGGGGGCAAAAAGGCAGAAATTTCCCTTATTTTGAGGAAAATTGCAGAAATTTCACTTATTTCTGGGTAATAAGTCAGAAATTTTCGTTATTTTGGGGCAAAAAAGACAGAAATTCCCTTTGTTTTGGGGGAAAAAGACAGAAATTCCACTTTTTTAGAGGCAAAAAAGCAGAAATTCCTTTTATTTTGGAGTAAAAATGAAGAAATTTCTTTTTTTGTGGCAAAAGGTATACATTCCACTTATTTTTGGGCTAAAAAGCAGAAATTACCCGTATTTTGGAGCAAAATTGCAGAAAATCCCCTAATTGTGGGGCAAAGAGGCAGAAATTCCCTATATGTTAGGGCAAAAAGACAGAAATTCTCCTTATTTTGGGGCAAAACTCAGAATTTCCACTTATTTTGGGGCAAAATTCCAGAAATTTCCCTTATTTTGGGGCAAAATTGCAGAAATTTCACTTATTTTGGGGCAAAATTGCAGAAATTTCCCTTATTTCAGGTAAAAATGGCAGAAATTTTTCTTATTTTGGGGCAAAAAGGCAGAAATTCCTAATATTTTGTGGCAAAAATGCAGAAATTCCCCTTATTTTGAGGTAAAAAGGTTGAAATTCCCCTTATTTGGGTGCAAAAAGGCAGAAATTTTTCTTATTTTGGGGCAAAATTGCAGACATTTCACTTATTTCAGGGTAATAAGTCAGAAATTTTCCTTATTTTGGGGCAAAAAAGACAGAAATTCCCCTAATTGTGGGGCAAAAAGGCAGAAATTCCCTATATGTTGGGGCAAAAAGACAGAAATTCTCCTTATTTTGGGGCAAAACTCAAAAATTCCACTTATTTTGGGGCAAAATTGCAGGAATTTACCTTATTTTGGGGCAAAATTGCAGAAATTTTCCTTATTTGGGGCAAAATTGCAGAAATTTCACTTATTTTCAGGTAAAAAGACTGAAATATCCTTTATTTTGGGGCAAAAAGGAGGAAATTCCCCTTATTTTGGGGTAAAATTGAAGAAATTTTTCTTATTTTGGGGCAAAAAGGCTGAAATTCTTATTTTGAGGTAAAATGCTGAAATTCCCCATATTTTGGGGCAAAAGGCAAAAATTCTTCTTATTTTGGGGCAAAAAGGCACAAATTTCCCTTATTTTCGGGCAAAATTGCAGAAATTTCATTTATTTCAGGGCAAAAATTCAGAAATTCCTTTTATTTTGGGGCAAAGAGCAGAAATTTCTTTTATTATGGTACAAAATTGAAGAAATTTTTCTTATTTTGAAACAAAAAGGCAGAAAATTCCCCTTATTTTGAGGCAAAAGGCAGAAATTATTCTCAATTTGAGGTAAAATGCAGAAATTCCCTTTATTTTGGGGCTAGAAAGCAGAAATTCCCCGTATTTTGAAGCAAAATTGCAGAAATTCTCATAATTTTCGGGCAAAAGGCAAAAATTCTCCTTATTTTGGGGCAAAAAGACAGAAAATCTCCTTTTTTGGGAGCAAACAGTCAGAAATTTTCCTTATTTTGGGGCAAAATTGCAGAAATTTCCTTTACATTGGGGCAAAATTGCAGAAATTTCCATATTTTGGGGCAAAATTGCAGAAATTTCACTTATTTCAGGGAAAAAAGGCGAAAATTTTTTTTGGGGGGCAAAAAGGCAGAAATTTTTTTTATTTTGGTACAAAATTGCAGAAATTTTTCTTATTTTTGGGCAAAAAGTCAGAAATTCCTCATATTTTGGGGCAAAAAGGCAGAAATTCCCCTTATTTTGAGGTAAAAAGGCTGAAATTGCTCTTATTTTGAGGCAAAAAGACAGAAATTTCGTTTATTTTGGGGAAAAGGCAGAAATTGCACTTATTTTGAGTCAAAAAGGTGGAAAATCCCCTTATTTTGGGGCAAAAATGAAGAAATTTGCTTTTTTTATGGCAAAAAGGTATACATTCCCTTTATTTTTGGGCAAAATGGCACAAATTCCCCGTATTTTGGAGCAACATTGCAGAAATTCCCCTAATTTTTGGGCAAAAAGGCAGAAATTCCCCTTATTTTGGGGTAAAACTGCAGAAATTTCAATTTTTGCGGCAAAATGTCAGAAATTCTCCTTATTTTCGGCAAAAAAAGCAGATAATCCCCTTATTTTAGGGAAAAATTGCAGAAATTTCTCTTATTTTGGGGCAAAATTGCAGAAATTTCACTTATTTCGCGGCAAAATGTCAGAAATTCCCCTTATTTTCGGCAAAAAAGGCAGAAAATTCCCGTATTTTGGAGAATAAATTGCAGAAATTCACCTAATTTTAGGGTAAAAAAATACAGTAATTTTCTTTATTTTTGGGCAAAAAGGCAGAAATTCTCCTTATTTTAGGGCAAAAAGCAGAAATTCTTCTTATTTTAGGGCAAAATTGCAGAAATTTTCCTTATTTGGGGGCAAAAAACAGAAATTCCCATTATTTTGGGGCAAAATTGCAGAAATTTCCCTTATTATGGGGAAAAATTGCAGAAATTTCCCTTATTTTAGGGCAAAATTGCAGAAATTTCACTTATTTCAGAGAAAAAAAGCAAAATTTTTCTTATTTTGGGGCAAAAAGGCAGAAATTCCCATTATTTTGGGGCAAAAAGGCAGAAATTCACCTTATTTTGGGGTAAAATTGCAGAAATTTCACATATTTCAGGGCAAAAAGACAGAAATTCCCCTTATTTTAAGGCAGAAAGGCAGAAATTCCCCTTATTTTGGAATAAAATTGCAGAAATTTTTTTTCTTTAGGGGCAAAAAGGCAGAAAATCCACTTAATTTCGGGTAAAAAAGCAGAAATTCCTCTTATTTTGGAGCAAAATTGCAGAAACTCCCCTAATTTTGGGGCATAAAGGCAGAAATTCCCTTTATTTTGGGGCAAAAATAGAGAAATTCTCATTATTTTGGGGCAAAAATCAGAAATTTCCCTTATTTCGGGTCAAAATTTTAGAAATTTCTTTTATATTGTTACAGACTTGCAGAAATTTTTCTTATTTTGTGGCAAAAAGGCAGAAATTTCCCATATTTTGGTGCAAAAAGCCTAAAATTTCCTTTATTATGAGGTAAAATCCTGAAATTCCCCATATTTTGGGGCAAAAAGGCAGAAATTCCCCTCATTTGGAGGCAAAAATACACAAATTTCCCTAATTTTCGGGCATAATTGCAGGAATTTCATTTATTTCAGGGCAAAAGTCAGAAATTCCTTTTATTTTGGGGCAAAAAGCAGAAATTTCTTTTATTTTGATACAAAATTGTAGAAATTTTCCTTATTTTGGAACAAAAAGGCAAAAATTACCCATATTTTGGGGAAAAAGGCAGAAATTCCCCTTATTTTGAGGTAAAAAGGCTGAAATTCCCGTTATTTTGGGGTAAAAAGGCAGAAATTCCCTTTACTTTGTGGCAAAAAGGCAGAAATTCCCGTTAATTGGGGCAGAAAAGCAGAAATTTTCCTTATTTAAGGGCAATAGGGCAGATATTCCCCATATTTTGTGGCAAAGAGGCAGAAATTCCCCTTATTTGGAGGTAAAATTATGAAATTCCCCTTTTTTTCGGCAAAAAGGCAGAAATTCCTATTATTTTGGGGCAAAATTGCAGAAATTTCCTTTATTTTGGGGCAAAATTGCAGAAATTTCCCTTATTTTGGGGCAAAATTGCAGAAATTTCACTTATTTCAGGGAAAAAGCACAGAAATTTCTCTTATTTTGGGGCAAAAAGGCAGAAATTTCTTTTATTTTGGTACAAAATTGCAGAAATTTTCTTTATTTTGGGGCAAAAATGAAGAAATTCCCCATATTTTGGGGCAAAAAGGAAGAGATTCCCCTTATCATGAGGTAAAATGCTGAAATATCCCTTATTTTGGGGCAAAAAGACAGAAATTCCCTTTATTTTGTGGCAAAAAGGCAAAAATTTCCCTTATTTTGGGGCAAAATTGCAGAAATTTCACTTATTTCAGGGCAAAATTCAAAAATTCCTTTTATTTTTGGGCAAAAAGAGAAATTTTGTTTATTTTTGGGTAAAAAGGCAGAAATTTCACTTATTGTGAGGTAAGAAGGCAGAAATTCCTCTTATTTTGGGGCAAAAATGAAGAAATTTCCCTTTTTTTGTGGCAAAAGGTATATATTCTCCTTATTTTCGGGCAAAAAAGCAGAAATATCCCGTTTTTTGGAGCACAATTGCCGAAAATCCCCTAATTGTGGGGCAAAAAGGCAGAAATTCCCTATATGTTGGGGCAAAAAGACAGAAATTCTCCTTATTTTGGGGCAAAACTCAGAAATTCCACTTATTTTGGGGCAAAATTCCAGAAATTTCCCTTATTTTGGGGCAAATTTGCAGAAATTTCACTTATTTTGGGGCAAAATTGCAGAAATTTCACTTATTTCAGACAAAAAAAAAGCAGAAATTTTTCTTATTTTGGGGCAAAAAGGCAGAAATTCCTAATATTTTGTGGCAAAAATGCAGAAATTCCCTTTATTTTGAGGTAAAAAGGCTGAAATTCCCCTTATTTGGGGGCAAAAAGGCAGAAATTTCCCTTATTTTGGGGCAAAATTGCAGAAATTTCACTTATTTCAGGGCAAAATTCAAAAATTCCTTTTATTTTGGGGCTAAAAGTCCGAAATTCCGTTTATTTTTGGGTAAAAAGGCAGAAATTTCACTTCTTTTGAGGTAAGAAGGCAGAAATTCCTCTTATTTTGGGGCAAAAATGAAGAAATTTCCCTTTTTTGTGGCAAAAGGTATACATTCCCCTTATTTTCGGGCAAAAAAGCAGAAATTCCACGTATTTAGGAGCAAGATTGCAGAAAATCCCCTAATTGTGGGGCAAAGAGGCAGAAATTCCCTATATGTTGGGGCAAAAAGACAGAAATTCTCCTTATTTTGGGGCAAAACTCAGAAATTCCACTTATTTTGGGGCAAAATTCCAGAAATTTCCCTTATTTTGGGGCAAAATTGCAGAAATTTTACTTATTTTGGGGCAAAATTGCAGAAATTTCACTTATTTCAGGTAAAAATGGCAGAAATTTTTCTTATTTTGGGGCAAAAAGGCAGAAATTCCTAATATTTTGTGGCAAAAATGCAGAAATTCCCCTTATTTTGAGGTAAAAAGGCTGAAATTCCCCTTATTTGGGGGCAAAAAGGCAGAAATTTCCCTTATTTTGGGGCAAAATTGCAAACATTTCACTTATTTCAGGGTAATAAGTCAGAAATTTTCCTTATTTTGGGGCAAAAAACACAGAAATTCCCTTTGTTTTGGAAGGAAAATACAGAAATTCCACTTCTTTAGAGGCAAAAAGGCAGAAATTCCCCTTATTTTGAAGCAAAAATGAAGAAATTCCCCTAATTGTTGGGCAAAAAGGCAGAAATTCCCTATATGTTGGGGCAAAAAGACATAAATTCTTCTTATTTTGGGACAAAACTCAGAAATTCCACTTATTTTGGGGCAAAATTGCAGGAATTTACCTTATTTTGAGGCAAAATTGCAGAAATTTCCCTTATTTGGGGCAAAATTGCAGAAATTTCACTTATTTTCAGGTAAAAAGGCTGAAATATCCTTTATTTTGGGGCAAAAAGGAAGAAATTCCCCTTATTTTGGGGCAAAATTGCAGAAATTTTCCTTATTTTGGGGCAAAAAGGCTGAAATTCTTATTTTGAGGTAAAATGCTGAAATTCCCCATATTTTGGGGCAAAAGGCAAAACTTCTTTTTATTTTGGGGCAAAGAGGCACAAATTTCCCTTATTTTCGGGCAAAATTGCAGAAATTTCATTTATTTCAGGGCAAAAAGTCAGAAATTTCTTTTATTTTGGGGCAAAGAGCAGAAATTTCTTTTATTATGGTACAAAATTGAAGAAATTTTTCTTATTTTGAAATAAAAAGGCAGAAAATTCCCCTTATTTTGAGGCAAAAGGCAGAAATTATTCTCAATTTGAGGTAAAATGCAGAAATTCCCTTTATTTTGGGGCTAAAAAACAGAAATTCCCTGTATTTTGAAGCAAAATTGCAGAAATTCTCATAATTTTCGGGCAAAAAGGCAGAAATTCTCCTTATTTTGGGGCAAAAAGACAGAAAATCTCCTTTTTCGGGAGCAAACAGTCAGAAATTCCCCTTATTTTGGGGCAAAATTGCAGAAATTTCCTTTACATTGGGGCAAAATTGCAGAAATTTCCCTTATTTTGGGGCAAAACTGAAGAAATTTCCCTTTTTTATGGCAAAAAGGTATGCATTCTTCTTATTTTTGGGCAAAAAGGCAGAAATTCCCCTATTTTGGAGCAAAATTGCAGAAATTCCCCTAATTGTGGGGCAAAAAGGGAGAAATTCCCTATATGTTGTGGCAAAAAGACAGAAATTCTCCTTATTTTGGGGCAAAACTCAGAAATTCCACTTATTTTAGGGCAAAATTCCAGAAATTTCCCTTATTTTGGGGCAAAATTGCAGAAATTTCACTTATTTTGGAGCAAAATTGCAGAAATTTCACTTATTTCAGAAAAAAAGCAGAAATTTTCTTATTTTGGTGCAAAAAGGCAGAAATTTCTTTTATTTTGGTACAAAATTGCATAAATTATTCTTATTTTGGAAGAAAAAGGCAGAAATCTCCCATATTTTGGGGCAAAAATGCAGCAATTCCTCTTATTTTGAGGTAACAAGGCTTAAATTCCCCTTATTTGGGGGGAAAAAGGCAGAAATTTCCCTTATTTTCGAGCAAAATTGCAGAAATTTCACTTATTTCAGGGTAATAAGTCAGAAATTTTCCTTATTTTGGGGCAAAAAAGACAGAAATTCCCTTTGTTTTTGGGGATAAAGACAGAAATTCCACTTATTTAGAGGCAAAAAAGCAGAAATTCCCCTTATTTTGGAGCAAAACTGAAGAAATTTCCCTTTTTTATGGCAAAAAGGTATGCATTCTTCTTATTTTCGGGCAAAAAGGCAGAAATTCCCCCTATTTTAGAGCAAAATTGCAGAAATTCCCCTAATTGTGGGGCAAAAAGGCAGAAATTCCCTATATGTTGGGGCAAAATACAGAAATTCTCCTTATTTTGGGGAAAAACTGAGAAATTCCACTTATTTTGGGGCAAAATTGCAGAAATTTCCCTTATTTTGGGGCAAAATTGCAGAAATTTCACTTATTTTGGGGCAAAATTGCAGAAATTTCAATTTTTTCAGGATAATAAGTCAGAAATTTTTCTTATTTTGGGGCAAAAAAGACAGAAATTCCCTATGTTCTGGGGGAAAAAGACAGTAATTCCACTTTTTTAGAGGCAAAAAAGCAGAAATTCCTTTTATTTTGGAGTAAAAATGAAGAAATTTCTTTTTTTTGTGGCAAAAGGTATACATTCCCTTTATTTTCGGGCAAAAAGGCAAAAATTCCCCGTATTTTGGAGCAAACTTGCAGATATTCCCCTAATTGTGGGGCAAAAAGGCAGAAATTCCCTATATGTTGGGGCAAAAAGAAATTCTCCTTATTTTGGGGCAAAACTCAGAAATTCCACTTATTTTGGGGCAAAATTCCAGAAATTTCCCTTATTCTGGGGCAAAATTGCAGAAATTTCACTTATTTTCAGGCAAAATTACATAAATTTCACTTATTTCAGAAAAAAAGCAGAATTTTCTTATTTTGGTGCAAAAAGGCATAAATTTCTTTTATTTTGTTACAAAATTGCAGAAATTTTTCTTATTTTGGGGCAAAAAGGCATAAATTTCTCATATTTTGGGGCAAAAATGCAGAAATTTTTTTTATTTTGAGGTAAAAAGGCTGAAATTCCCCTTATTTGGGGGCAAAAAAGAAGAATTTCTCTTATTTTGGGGCAAAATTGCAGAAATTTCACTTATTTCAGAGTAATAAGTCAAAAATTTTCGTTATTTTGGGGCAAAAAAAACAGAAATTCCCTTTGTTTGTGGGGAAAAGACAGAAATTCCACTTTTTTAGAGGCAAAAAAGCAGAAATAACTTTTATTTTGGAGTAAAAATGTAGAAATTTCCCTTTTTTATGGCAAAAAGGTATGCATTCTTCTTATTTTCGGGCAAAAAGGCAGAAATTCCCCGTATTTTGGAGCAAACTTTCAGAAATTCCCCTAATTGTGGGGCAAGAAGGTGGAAATTCCCTATATGTTGGGGCAAAAAGACAGAAATTCTCCTTATTTTGGGGCAAAACTCAGAAATTCCACTTATTTTGGGGCAAAATTCCAGAAATTTCCCTTATTTTGGGGCAAAATTGCAGAAATTTCACTTATTTTCAGGCAAAATTACATAAATTTCACTTATTTCAGAAAAAAAGCAGAATTTTCTTATTTTGGTGCATAAAGGCATAAATTTCTTTTATTTTGTTACAAAATTGCAGAAATTTTTCTTATTTTGGGGCAAAAAGGCATAAATTTCTCATATTTTGGGGCAAAAATGCAGAAATTTTTTTTTATTTTGAGGTAAAAAGGCTGAAATTCCCCTTATTTGGGGGCAAAAAAGAAGAATTTCTCTTATTTTGGGGCAAAATTGCAGAAATTTCACTTATTTCAGAGTAATAAGTCAGAAATTTTCGTTATTTTGGGGCAAAAAAAACAGAAATTCCCTTTGTTTGGGGGGAAAAGACAGAAATTCCACTTTTTTAGAGGCAAAAAAGCAGAAATAACTTTTATTTTGGAGTAAAAATGTAGAAATTTCCCTTTTTTATGGCAAAAAGGTATGCATTCTTCTTATTTTCGGGCAAAAAGGCAGAAATTCCCCGTATTTTCGAGCAAAATTGCAAAAATTCCCCTAATTTTAGGGCAAAAAGGCAGAAATTCCCTATATGTTGGGGCAAAAAGACAGAAATTTTCCTTATTTTGGGGCAAAACTCAGAAATTCCACTTATTTTGGGGCAAAATTCTAGAAATTTTTCTTATTTTCAAGCAAAATTGCAGAAATTTCACTTATTTTGGTTTAAAATTGCAGAAATTTCACTTATTTAAGGGAAAAAAGGCAGAAATTTTTCTTATTTTGGGGCAAAAAGGAAAAATTTCCTAATATTTTGTGGCAAAAATGCCGAAATTCCCCTTATTTTGAGGTAAAAAAGCTGAAATTTCCCTTATTTGGGGGCAAAAAGGCAGAAATTTCCCTTATTTTGGGGCAAAATTGCAGAAATTTCACTTATTTCAGGGTAATAAGTCAGAAATTTTCTTTATTTTGGGGCAAAAAAGACAGAAATTCCCTTTGTTTTGGGAGAAAAAGACAGAAATTCCACTTTATTAGAGGCAAAAAAGCAGAAATTCCTTTTATTTTGGAGTAAAAATGAAGAAATTTCGCTTTTTTGTGGCAAAAGGTATGCATTCCACTTATTTTTGGGCTAAAAAGCAGAAATTACCCGTATTTTGGAGCAATATTGCAGAAATTCCCCTAATTGTGGGGCAAAGAGGCAGAAATTCCCTATATGTTAGGGCAAAAAGACAGAAATTCTCCTTATTTTGGGGCAAAACTCAGCAATTCTACTTATTTTGGGGCAAAATTCCAGAAATTTCCCTTATTTTGGGGCAAAATTGCAGAAATTTCACTTATTTTGGGGCAAAATTGCAGAAATTTCACTTATTGTTGGGCAAAATTGCAGAAATTTCACTTATTTCAGAAAAAAAAGCAGAAATTTTGTTATTTTGGTGCAAAAAGGCGGAAATTTCTTTTATTTTGGTACAAAATTGCAGAAATTTTTCTTATTTTGGGGCAAAAAGGCAGAAATCTCCCATATTTTGGGGCAAAAATGAAGAAATTTCTCTTATTTTGAGGTAAAAAGGCTGAAATTCCCATTATTTGGGGGCAAAAAGGCAGAAATTTCCCTTATTTTGAGGCAAAATTGCAGAAATTTCACTTATTTCAGTGTAATAAGTCAGAAATTTTCTTTATTTTGGGGCAAAAAAGACAGAAATTCTTTTTGTTTTGAGGGAAAAAGGCAGAAATTCCACTTTTTTAGCGGCAAAAAAGCAAAAATTCATTTTATTTTGGAGTAAAAATGAAGAAATTTCTTTTTTTTTGTGGCAAAAAGTATACATTCCCCTTATTTTCAGGCTAAAAAGCAGAAATTCCCCATATTTTGGAGCAAAATTGCAGAAATTCCCCTAATTGTGGGGCAAAAAGGCAGAAATTGCCTATATGTTGGGGCAAAAAGACAGAAATTCTCCTAATTTTCTGGCAAAACTCAGAAATTCCACTTATTTTTGGGCAAAATTCCAGAAATTTCCCTTATTTTGGGGCAAAATTGCAGAAATTTCACTTATTTTGGGGCAAAATTGCAGAAATTTCACTTATTTCAGGGTAATAAGTCAGAAATTTTCCTTATTTTGGAACAAAAAAACAGAAATTCCCTTTGTTTTGGGGGAAAAAGACAGAAATTCCACTTATTTAGAGGCAAAAAAGCTGAAATTCCCCTTATTTTGGAGCAAAAATGAAGAACTTTCCCTTTTTTATGGCAAAAAGTTATGCATTCTTCTTATTTTCGGGCAAAAAGACAGAAATTCCCCGTATTTTGGAGCAAAATTGCAGAAATTCCCCTAATTGTGGGGCGAAAAGGCAGAAATTCCCTATATGTTAGGGCAAAAAGACAGAAATTCTCCTTATTTTGGGGCAAAACTCAGAAATTCCACTTATTTTAAGGCAAAATTCCAGAAATTTCCTTTATTTGGGAGCAAAATTGCAGAAATTTCTGTTATTTTGGGGCAAAATTGCAGAAATTTCACTTATTTCAGAAAAAAAAAGCAGAAATTTTCTTATTTTGGTGCAAAAAGGCGGAAATTTCTTTTATTTTGGTACAAAATTGCAGAAATTTTTCTTATTTTGGGGCAAAAAGGCAGAAATCTCCCATATTTTGTGGCAAAAATGCAGAAATTCCTCTTATTTTGAGGTAAAAAGGCTGAAATTCCCCTTATTTGGAGGCAAAAAGGCAGAAATTTTTCTTATTTTGGGGCAAAATTGCAGAAATTTCACTTATTTCAGAGTAGTCAGTCAGAAATTTTTCTTATTTTGGGGCAAAAAAGCAGAAATTCCTTTTATTTTGGAGTAAAAATGAAGAAATTTCTTTTTTGTGGCAAATGGTATACATTCCCCTTATTTTCAGGCTAAAAAGCAGAAATTACCCGTATTTTGGAGCAAAATTGCAAAAATTCCGCTAATTGTGGGGCAAAAAGGCAGAAATTCCCTGTAAGTTAGAGCAAAAAAACAGAAAATCTCCTTATTTTGGGGCAAAACTCAGAAATTCCACTTACTTTGGGGCAAAATTCCAAAAATTTCCCTTATTTTGGGCCAAAATTGCAGAAATTTCACTTATTTTGAGGCAAAATTGCATAAATTTCACTTATTTCAGGGTAATAAGTCAGAAATTTTCCTTATTTTGGGGCAAAAAACACAGAAATTCCCTTTGTTTTGGGGGAAAAGACAGAAATTCCACTTTTTTAGAGGCAAAAAAGCAGAAATTCCTTTTATTTTGGAGTAAAAATGAAGAAATTTCCCTTTTTTGTGGCAAAATGTATACATTCCACTTATTTTTGGGCTAAAAAGCTGAAATTACCCGTATTTTGGAGCAAAATTTCAGAAATTCCCCTAATTGTGGGGCAAAATGCAGAAATTCCCTATATGTTAGGGCAAAAAGACAGAAATTCTCCTTATTTTGGGGCAAAACTCAGAAATTCCACATATTTTGGGGCAAAATTGCAGAAATTTCACTTATTTCAGAAAAAAAAGCAGAAATTTTCTTATTTTGGTGCAAAAAGGCGGAAATTTCTTTTATTTTGGTACAAAATTGCAGAAATTTTTCTTATTTTGGGGCAAAAATGCAGAAATCTCCCATATTTTGGGGCAAAAATGAAGAAATTTCTCTTATTTTGAGGTAAAAAGGCTGAAATTCCCATTATTTGGGGGCAAAAAGGCAGAAATTTCCCTTATTTTGAAGCAAAATTGCAGAAATTTCACTTATTTCAGTGTAATAAGTCAGAAATTTTCTTTATTTTGGGGCAAAAAAGACAGAAATTCTTTTTGTTTTGAGGGAAAAAGGCAGAAATTCCACTTTTTTAGCGGCAAAAAAGCAAAAATTCATTTTATTTTGGAGTAAAAATGAAGAAATTTCTTTTTTTTTGTGGCAAAAAGTATACATTCCCCTTATTTTCAGGCTAAAAAGCAGAAATTCCCCATATTTTGGAGCAAAATTGCAGAAATTCCCCTAATTGTGGGGCAAGAAGGCAGAAATTGCCTATATGTTGGGGCAAAAAGACAGAAATTCTCCTAATTTTGGGGCAAAACTCAGAAATTCCACTTATTTTGGGGCAAAATTCCAGAAATTTCCCTTATTTTGGGGCAAAATTGCAGAAATTTCACTTATTTTGGGGCAAAATTGCAGAAATTTCACTTATTTCAGGGTAATAAGTCAGAAATTTTCCTTATTTTGGAGCAAAAAAACAGAAATTCCCTTTGTTTTGGGGGAAAAAGACAGAAATTCCACTTATTTAGAGGCAAAAAAGCTGAAATTCCCCTTATTTTGGAGCAAAAATGAAGAACTTTCCCTTTTTTATGGCAAAAAGTTATGCATTCTTCTTATTTTCGGGCAAAAAGACAGAAATTCCCCGTATTTTGGAGCAAAATTGCAGAAATTCCCCTAATTGTGGGGCGAAAAGGCAGAAATTCCCTATATGTTAGAGCAAAAAGACAGAAATTCTCCTTATTTTGGGGCAAAACTCAGAAATTCCACTTATTTTAAGGCAAAATTCCAGAAATTTCCTTTATTTGGGAGCAAAATTGCAGAAATTTCTGTTATTTTGGGGCAAAATTGCAGAAATTTCACTTATTTCAGAAAAAAAAGCAGAAATTTTCTTATTTTGGTGCAAAAAGGCGGAAAATTCTTTTATTTTGGTACAAAATTGCAGAAATTTTTCTTATTTTGGGGCAAAAAGGCAGAAATCTCCCATATTTTGGGGCAAAAATGCAGAAATTCCTCTTATTTTGAGGTAAAAAGGCTGAAATTCCCCTTATTTGGAGGCAAAAAGGCAGAAATTTTTCTTATTTTGGGGCAAAATTGCAGAAATTTCACTTATTTCAGAGTAGTCAGTCAGAAATTTTTCTTAATTTGGGGCAAAAAAGCAGAAATTCCTTTTATTTTGGAGTAAAAATGAAGAAATTTCTTTTTTGTGGCAAATGGTATACATTCCCCTTATTTTCAGGCTAAAAAGCAGAAATTACCCGTATTTTGGAGCAAAATTGCAAAAATTCCGCTAATTGTGGGGCAAAAAGGCAGAAATTCCCTGTAAGTTAGAGCAAAAAAACAGAAAATCTCCTTATTTTGGGGCAAAACTCAGAAATTCCACTTACTTTGGGGCAAAATTCCAAAAATTTCCCTTATTTTGGGCCAAAATTGCAGAAATTTCACTTATTTTGAGGCAAAATTGCATAAATTTCACTTATTTCAGGGTAATAAGTCAGAAATTTTCCTTATTTTGGGGCAAAAAACACAGAAATTCCCTTTGTTTTGGGGGAAAAAGACAGAAATTCCACTTTTTTTAGAGGCAAAAAAGCAGAAATTCCTTTTATTTTGGAGTAAAAATGAAGAAATTTCCCTTTTTTGTGGCAAAATGTATACATTCCACTTATTTTTGGGCTAAAAAGCTGAAATTACCCGTATTTTGGAGCAAAATTTCAGAAATTCCCCTAATTGTGGGGCAAAATGCAGAAATTCCCTATATGTTAGGGCAAAAAGACAGAAATTCTCCTTATTTTGGGGCAAAACTCAGAAATTCCACTTATTTTGGGGCAAAATTCCAAAAATTTCCCTTATTTTGTGGCAAAATTGCCGAAATTTCACTTATTTTGGGGCAAAATTGCAGAAATTTCACTTATTTCATGGTAAAAAGGCAGAAATTTTCCTCATTTTGGGGCAAAAATGCAGAGATTCCAAATATTTTGTGGTAAAATTGCAAAAATTCCCCTTATTTTGAGGTAAAAAGGCAGAAATTCCCCTTATTTGGGGGCAAAAAGCAGAAATTTCCCTTATTCTGGGACAAAATTGCAGAAATTTCACTTATTTCAGGGTAATAAGTCAGAAATTTTCCTTATTTGGGGCAAAAAAGACAGAAATTCCCTTTGTTTTGGAGGAAAAAGTCAGAAATTCCACTTATTTAGAAGCAAAAAAGCAGAAATTCCCCTTATTTTGGAGCAAAAATGAAGAAATTTCCTTTTTTTGTGGCAAAAGGTATGCATTCTTCTTATTTTCAGGCTAAAAAGCAGAAATTCCCCGTATTTTGGAGCAAAATTGCAGAAATTCCCCTAATTGTGGGACAAAAAGGCAGAAATTCCCTATATGTTTGGGCAAAAAGACAGAAATTCTCCTTATTTTAGAGCAAAACTCAGAAATTTCACTTATTTTGACGCAAAATTGCAGAAATTTCACTTATTTCAGAAAAAAAAGCAGAAATTTTCTTAATTTGGGGCAAAAAGGCAGAAATTTCTCATATTTTGGAGCAAAAATGCAGAAAATCCCCTTATTTTGAGGTAAAAAGTCTAAAATTCCCCTTATTTCGTTGCAAAAAGCAGAAATTTCCCTTATTTTGGGGCAAAATTGCAGATATTTCATTTATTTCAGGGTAATAAGTCAGAAATTTTCCTTATTTTGGGGCAAAAAAGACACAAATTCTCTATGTTTTGGGGGAAAAAGACAGAAATTCCACTTATTTAGAGGCAAAAAAGCAGAAATTCCCCTTATTTTGGAGCGAAAATGAAGAAATTTCCCTTTTTTATGGCAAAAAGTTATGCATTCTTCTTATTTTCGGGCAAAAAGACAGAAATTCCCCGTATTTTTGAGCAAAATTGCAGAAATTCCCCTAATTGTGGGGCAAAAAGGCAGAAATTCTCTATGTGTTGGGGCAAAAAGACAGAAATTCTATTTATTTTGGGGCAAAACTCAGAAATTCCACTTATTTTGGGGCAAAATTCCAAAAATTTCTCTTATTTTGGGGCAAAATTGCAGAAATTTCACTTATTTTGTGGCAAAATTGCAGAAATTTCACTTATTTCAGGGAAAAAAAGACAGAAATTTCTTTTATTTTGTTACAAAATTGCAGAAATTTTATTTATTTTTGGCAAAAAGGCAGAAATTTCCCATATTTTGGGGCAAAAATGCAGAAATTCCCCTTATTTTGAGGTAAAAATGCTGAAATTCCCCTTATTTTGTGGCAAAAAGCAGACATTTCCCTTATTTTGGGCAAAAATTGCAGAAATTTCACTTATTTTGAGTCAAAAAGGCAGAAAATCCAAGTATTTTGGGGTAAAAATGAAGAAATTCCCCTTGTTTTGAGGTAAAAAGGCTGAAATTCCCCTTTTTTGGAGGCAAAAAGGCAGAAATTCCCCGTATTTTGGGGCAAAAAGCAGATATTTCCCTTATTTTTGGGGAAAAATTTTAGAAATTTAACTTATTTCAGGGCAAAAAGTCAGAAATTCCGTTTATTTTTGGGGAAAAGTCAGAAATTGCACTTATTTTGAGTCAAAAAGGCGGAAAATCCCCTTATTTTGGAGTAAAAATGAAGAAATTTCCCTTTTTTATGGCAAAAGGTATACATTCTTTTTATTTTCGGGCAAAAAGGCAGAAATTCCCTGTATTTTGGAGCAAAATTGCAGAAATTCCTCTAATTTTGGGGCAAAAACGCAGAACTTCCCCTTATTTTGGGGTAAAACTGCAGAAATTTCACTTATTTCGCGGCAAAATGGCAGAAATTCACTTCATTTTCGGCGAAAAGGGAGAAAATTCCCGTATTTTGGAGCAAAATTGCAGAAATTCACCTAATTTTGGGGTAAAACATGCAGTAATTTTCTTTATTTTAAGGCAAAAAGGCAGAAATTCCCCTTATTTTGTGGCAAAAATCAGAAATTCCCCTTATTTTAGAAAAACTTGCAGAAATTTCCTTTATTATGGGGAAAAATTGCAGAAATTTCTTTTATTGTAAGGCAAAATTGCAGAAATTTCATTTATTTCAGAGAAAAAACAAAAATTTTTTTTATTTTAGGGCAAAATGCAGAAATTTCCATTATTTTGGGGCACAAAGACAGAAATTCACCTTCTTTTGGGGTAAAATTTCAAACATTTCACATATTTCAGGGCAAAAAGGCAGAAATTCCCCTTATTTGGGGGTAAAAAGGGAGAAATTCTTCATATTCTGGGTTAAAATTGCAGAAATTTCCCTTGTTTGGGGGCAAAAAGGCAGAAAATCCCCTTAATTTCGGGCAAAAAGGCAGAAATTCCCCGTATTTTGGAGCAAAATTGCAGAAATTCCCCTAATTGTGGGGCAAAAAGGCAGAAATTCCCGATATGTTGGGGCAAAAAGACAGAAATTCTCCTTATTTTCGGAAAAACTAAGAAATTCCATTTATTTTGGGGCAAAATTCCAGAAATTTCCCTTATTTTGGGGCAAAATTTCAGAAATTTCACTTATTTCAGGGCAAAATTCAAAAATTGCTTTTATTTTGGGGCAAAAAGACAGAAATTCCATTTACTTTTGGGTAAAAAGGCAGAAATTTCACTTATTTTGAGGTAAGAAGGCAGAAATTCCTCTTATTTTGCGGCAAAAATGAAGAAATTTCCCCTTTTTGTGGCAAAAGGTATATATTCCCCTTATTTTCGAGCAAAAAATCAGAAATTCCCCGTATTTTGTAGCACAATTGCAGAAAATCCCCTAATTGTGGGGCAAAAAGGCAGAAATTCCCATTATTTTGATGGCAAAAAGGCAGGAATTCACCTTATTTTGGGCTAAAATTGCAGAAATTTCACATATTTCAGGGCAAAAAGGCAGAAATTTCCCTTCATTTGGGGCAAAAATGAAGAAATTTCCCTTTTTTATGGCAAAAAGGTATGCATTCCCCTTATTTTCGGCAAAAAGGCAGAAATTCCCCGTATTTTGGAGCAAAATTGCAGAAATTCCCCTAATTGTGGGGCAAAAAGGCAGAAATTCTCTTTATTTTGGGGCAAAACTCAGAAATTCCACTTATTTTGGGGCAAAATTCCAGAAATTTCCCTTATTTTGGGGCAAAATTGCAGAAATTTCACTTATTTTGGGGCAAAATTGCAGAAATTTCACTTATTTCAGGTAAAAATGGCAGAAATTTTTCTTATTTTGGGGCAAAAAGGCAGAATTTCCTAATATTTTGTGGCAAAAATGCAGAAATTCCCCTTATTTTGAGGTAAAAAGGCTTAAATTCCCCTTATTTGGGGGCAAAAAGGCAGAAATTTTTCTTATTTTGGGGCAAAATTGCAGACATTTCACTTATTTCAGGGTAATAAGTCAGAAATTTTCCTTATTTTGGGGCAAAAAAGACAGAAATTCCCTTTGTTTTGGGGGGAAAATACAGAAATTCCACTTTTTTGAAGGCAAAAAGGCAGAAATTCCACTTATTTTGGAGCAAAAATGAAGAAATTCCCCTAATTGTTGGGCAAAAAGGCAGAAATTCCCTATATGTTGGGGCAAAAAGACAGAAATTCTCCTTATTTTGGGGCAAAACTCAGAAATTCCACTTATTTTGGGGCAAAATTGCAGGAATTTACCTTATTTTGGGGCAAAATTGCAGAAATTTCCCTTATTTGGGGCAAAACTGCAGAAATTTCACTTATTTTCAGGTAAAAAGGCTGAAATATCCTTTATTTTGGGGCAAAAAGGAAGAAATTCCCCTTATTTTGGGGCAAAATTGCCGAAATTTTCCTTATTTTGGGGCAAAAAGGCTGAAATTCTTATTTTGAGGTAAAATGCTGAAATTCCCCATATTTTGGGGCAAAAGGCAAAACTTCTTCTTATTTTGGGGCAAAGAGGCACAAATTTCCCTTATTTTCGGGCAAAATTGCAGAAATTTCATTTATTTCAGGGCAAAAAGTCAGAAATTCCTTTTATTTTGGGGCAAAGAGCAGAAATTTTTTTTATTATGGTACAAAATTGAAGAAATTTTTCTTATTATGAAACAAAAAGGCAGAAAATTCCCCTTATTTTGAGGCAAAAAGCAGAAATTATTCTTATTTTGAGGTAAAATGCAGAAATTCTTTTTATTTTGGGGCTAAAAGGCAGAAATTCCCCGTATTTTGAAGCAAAATTGCAGAAATTCTCATAATTTTCGGGCAATAAGGCAGAAATTCCCCTTATTTTGGGGCAAAATTGCAGAAATTTCCTTTACATTGGGGAAAATTGCAGAAATTTCCCTTATTTTGGGGCAAAATTGCAGAAATTTCCCTTATTTTGGGGCAAAATTGCAGAAATTTCCTTTATTTTGGGGCAATATTGCAGAAATTTCACTTATTTCAGGGAAAAAATGCGGAAATTTTTTTTGGGGGGCAAAAAGGCAGAAATTTCTTTTATTTTGGTACAAAATTGCAGAAATTTTTCTTATTTTGGGGCAAAAAGTCAGAAATTCCCCATATTTTGGGGCAAAAAGGCAGAAATTCCCCTTATTTTTAGGTAAAAAGGCTGAAATTCCCCTTATGTTGGGGCAAAAAGACAGAAATTTCGTTTATTTTGGGGAAAAGGCAGAAATTGCACTTATTTTGAGTCAAAAAGGTGGAAAATCCCCTTATTTTGGGGCAAAAATGAAGACATTTGCTTTTTTTATGGCAAAAAGGTATACATTCCCTTTATTTTCAGGCAAAAAGGCAGAAATTACCCGTATTTTGGAGCAAAATTGCAGAAATTCCTCTAATTTTTGGGCAAAAAGGCAGAAATTCCCCTTATTTTGGGGTAAAACTGCAGAAATTTCACTTATTTTACGGCAAAATGTCAGAAATTCCCCTTATTTTCGGCAAAAAAGGCAGAAAATCCCCTTATTTTAGGGCAAAATTGCAGAAATTTCCCTTATTTGGGGGCAAAAACAGAAATTCCCCTTCTTTTGTGGCAAAATTGCAGAAATTTCCCTTATTATGGGGAAAAATTGCAGAAATTTCCCTTATTTTAGGACAAAATTTCAGAAATTTCACTTATTTCAGAGAAAAAATGCAAAAATTTTTCTTATTTTGGGGCAAAAAGGCAGAAATTCCAATTATTTTGGGGCAAAAAGGCAGAAATTCACCTTATTTTGGGTTAAAATATCAGAAATTTCACATATTTCAGGGCAAAATGGCAGAAATTCCCCTTATTTGGGGGCAATAAGGCAGAAATTTCCCTTCTTTTGGGATAAAATTGCAGAAATTTCCCTTATTTGGGGGCAAAAAGGCAGAAAATCCACTTAATTTTGGGTAAAAAGGCAGAAATTCCTCATATTTTGAAGCAAAATTGCAGAAACTCCCCTAATTTTGGGGCAAAAAGGCAGAAATTCCCTTTATTTTGGGGCAAAAATAGAGAAATTCTCCTTATTTTGGTGCAAAAATTAGAAATTTCCCTTATTTTGGGGCAAAATTATAGAAATTTCTTTTATTTTGTTACAGACTTGCAGAAATTTTTCTTATTTTGTGGCAAAAAGGCTAAAATTCTACTTATTTTGAGGTAAAATCCTGAAATTCCACATATTTTGGGGCAAAAAGGCAGAAATTCCCCTCATTTGGGGGCAAAAAGGCACATATTTCCCTTATTTTCGGGCATAATTGCAGGAATTTCATTTATTTCAGGGCAAAAAGTCAGAAATTCCTTTTATTTTGGGGCAAAAAGCAGAAATTTCTTTTATTATGGTACAAAATTGAAGAAATTTTTCGTATTTTGAAACAAAAAGGCAGAAAATTCCCCTTATTTTGAGGCAAAAGGCAGAAATTATTCTTATTTTGAGGTAAAATGCAGAAATTCTTTTTATTTTGGGGCTAAAAGGCAGAAATTCCTCGTATTTTGAAGCAAAATTGCAGAAATTCTCATAATTTTCGGGCAAAAAGGCAGAAATTCTCCCTATTTTGGGGCAAAAAGACACAAAATCTCCTTTTTCGGGAGCAAACAGTCAGAAATTCCCCTTATTTTGGGGCAAAATTGCAGAAATTTCCTTTACATTGGGGCAATATTGCAGAAATTTCCCTTATTTTGAGGCAAAATTGCAGAAATTTCACTTATTTCAGGGAAAAAAGGCGGAAATTTTTTTTGCGGGGAAAAAAGGCAGAATTTTTTTTTATTTTGGTACAAAATTGCAGAAATTTTTATTATTTTGGGGCAAAGAGTCAGAAATTCCCCATATTTTGGTGCAAAAAGGCTGAAATTCCCCTTATGTTGAGGTAAAATCCTGAAATTCCCCATATTTTGGGGCAAAAAGGCAGAAATTCCCCTCATTTGGGGGCAAAAAGGCACAAATTTCCTTTATTTTCAGGCATAATTGCAGGAATTTCATTTATTTCAGGGCAAAAAGTCAGAAATTCCTTTTATTTTGGGGCAAAAAGCAGAAATTTCTTTTATTTTGATACAAAATTGTAGAAATTTTCCTTATTTTGGAACAAAAAGGCAAAAATTACCCATATTTTGGGGAAAAAGGCAGAAATTCTTCTTATTTTGAGGTAAAAAGGCTGAAATTCCCGTTATTTTGGGGCAAAAAGGCAGAAATTCTCTTTACTTTGTGGCAAAAAGGCAGAAATTCCTGTTAATTGGGGCAGAAAAGCAGAAATTTTCCTTATTTAAGGGCAATAGGGCAGAAATTCCCTATATTTTGTGGCAAAAATGCAGAAATTCCCCTTATTTAGAGGTAAAATGATGAAATTCCCCTTATTTTCGGCAAAAAGGCAGAAATTCCTATTATTTTGGGGCAAAATTGCAGAAATTTCAATTATTTCAGGGCAAAAAGTCAGAAAATTGCCTTATTTTGTGGCAAAAAGCAGAAATTCCCCTAATTTTGGGGCCAAAAACAGAAATTCCCCTTATTTTGGGGTAAAATTGCAGAAATTTCAAATATTTCAGGGCAAAAAGGCAGAAATTCCACTTTATTTCGGACAATAACGCAGAAATTCCCTGTATTTAAAGCTAAATTTCAGAAATTCCCCTTATATTGGTGCAAAAATGCAGAAATTCCTTTTATTTTTGTGCAATAAGGCAGATTTCCCCGTATTTTGAAGCAAAATTGCACATATTCCCCTAATTTTGAGGGAAAATGCAGAAATTCACATTATTTTGGAACAAAAAGACAGAAATTCTCCTTATTTCAGTACAAGAAGTCAGAAATTCCCCTTATTTTGGGGCAAAATTGCAGAAATTTCACTTATTTCAGAGAAAAAGCACAGAAATTTCTTTTATTTTGGGGAAAAAGGCAGAAATTTCTTTTATTTTGGTACAAAATTGCAGAAATTTTCTTTATTTTGGGGAAAATGCAGAAATTCCCCATATTTTTGGGCAAAAAGACAGAGAAACCCTTATTTTGAGGCAAAAAGACAGAAATTCCCTTTCTTTTGTGGCAAAAAGGCAGAAATTTCCCTTATTTTGGGGCAAAATTGCAGAAATTTCACCTATTTCAGGGAAATATTCAAAAATTCCTTTTATTTTGGAAGAAAAAGAGAGAAATTCCGTTTATTTTTGGGTAAAAAGGCAGAAATTTCCCTTATTTTGGGGCAAAATTGCAGAAATTTCACATATTTCAGGGAAATATGCAAAAATTCCTTTTATTTTGGAACAAAAAGAGAGAAATTCCGTTTATTTTTGGGTAAAAAGGCAGAAATTTCAGTTATTTTGAGGTAAGAAGGCAGAAATGCCTCTTATTTTGCGGCAAAAATGAAGAAATTTCCCTTTTTTGTGGCAAAAGGTATACATTCCCCTTATTTTTGGGCAAAAAGGCAGAAATTCCCCGTATTTTGGAGCACAATTGCAGAAAATCCCCAAATTGTGGGGCAAAAAGGCAGAAATTCCCTATATGTTGGGGCAAAAAGACAAAAATTCTCCTTATTTTGGGACAAAACTCAGAATTTCCACTTATTTTGGGGCAAATTCCAGAAATTTCCCTTATTTTGGGGCAAAATTGCAGAAATTTCACTTATTTTGGGGCAAAATTGCAGAAATTTCCCTTATTTCAGGTAAAAATGGCAGAAATTTTTCTTATTTTGGGGCAAAAAGGCAGAAATTCCTAATATTTTGTGGCAAAAATGCAGAAATTCGCCTTATTTTGAGGTAAAAAGCCTGAAATTCCCCTTATTTGGGTGCAAAAAGGCAGAAATTTTTCTTATTTTGGGGCAAAATTGCAGACATTTCACTTATTTCAGGGTAATAAGTCAGAAATTTTCCTTATTTTGGGGCAAAAAAGACAGAAATTCCCTTTGTTTTGGGGGAAAAAGACAGAAATTCCACTTATTTAGAGGCAAAAAAGCAGAAATTCCCCTTATTTTGTAGCAAAACTGAAGAAATTTCTATTTTTTATGGCAAAAAGGTATGCATTCTTCTTATTTTCGGGCAAAAAGGCAGAAATTCCCCGTATTTTGGAGCAAAATTGCAGAAATTCCCCAAATTGTGGGGCAAAAAGGCAGAAATTCCCTATATGTTGGGGCAAAAAGACAGAAATTCTCCTTATTTTGGGGCAAAACTCAAAAATGCCACTTATTTTGGGGCAAAATTGCAGGAATTTACCTTATTTTGGGGCAAAATTGCAGAAATTTTCCTTATTTGGGGCAAAATTGCAGAAATTTCACTTATTTTCAGGTAAAAAGACTGAAATATCCTTTATTTTGGGGCAAAAAGGAAGAAATTCCCCTTATTTTGGGGCAAAATTGCAGAAATTTTTCTTATTTTGGGGCAAAAAGGCTGAAATTCTTCTTATTTTGAGGTAAAATGCTGAAATTCCCCATATTTTGGGGCAAAAGGAAAAATTCTTCTTATTTTGGGGCAAAAAGGCACAAATTTCCCTTATTTTCGGGCAAAATTGCAGAAATTTCATTTATTTCAGGGCAAAAATTCAGAAATTCCTTTTATTTTGGGGCAAAGAGCAGAAATTTCTTTTATTATGGTACAAAATTGAAGAAATTTTTCTTATTTTGAAACAAAAAGGCAGAAAATTCCCCTTATTTTGAGGCAAAAGGCAGAAATTATTCTCAATTTGAGGTAAAATGCAGAAATTCCCTTTATTTTGGGGCTAGAAAGCAGAAATTCCCCGTATTTTGAAGCAAAATTGCAGAAATTCTCATAATTTTCGGGCAAAAGGCAAAAATTCTCCTTATTTTGGGGCAAAAAGACAGAAAATCTCCTTTTTTGGGAGCAAACAGTCAGAAATTTTCCTTATTTTGGGGCAAAATTGCAGAAATTTCCTTTACATTGGGACAAAATTGCAGAAATTTCCATATTTTGGGGCAAAATTGCAGAAATTTCACTTATTTCAGGGAAAAAAGGCGAAAATTTTTTTGGGGGGCAAAAAGGCAGAAATTTTTTTTATTTTGGTACAAAATTGCAGAAATTTTTCTTATTTTGGGGCAAAAAGTCAGAAATTCCTCATATTTTGGGGCAAAAATGCAGAAATTCCCCTTATTTTGAGGTAAAAAGGCTGAAATTCCCCTTATTTGGGGGCAAAAAGACAGAAATTTCGTTTATTTTGGGGAAAAGGCAGAAATTGCACTTATTTTGAGTCAAAAAGGTGGAAAATCCCCTTATTTTGGGGCAAAAATGAAGAAATTTGCTTTTTTTATGGCAAAAAGGTATACATTCCCTTTATTTTTGGGCAAAATGGCACAAATTCCCCGTATTTTGGAGCAACATTGCAGAAATTCCCCTAATTTTTGGGCAAAAAGGCAGAAATTCCCCTTATTTTGGGGTAAAACTGCAGAAATTTCACTTTTTTGCGGCAAAATGTCAGAAATTCCCCTTATTTTCGGCAAAAAAAGCAGATAATCCCCTTATTTTAGGGAAAAATTGCAGAAATTTCTCTTATTTTGGGCAAAATTGCAGAAATTTCACTTATTTCGCGGCAAAATGTCAGAAATTCCCCTTATTTTTGGCAAAAAAGGCAGAAAATTCCCGTATTTTGGAGAATAAATTGCAGAAATTCACCTAATTTTAGGGTAAAAAAATACAGTAATTTTCTTTATTTTTGGGCAAAAAGGCAGAAATTCTCCTTATTTTCGGGCAAAAAGGCAGAAATTCTTCTTATTTTAGGGCAAAATTGCAGAAATTTTCCTTATTTGGGGGCAAAAAACAGAAATTCCCCTTATTTTGGGGCAAAATTGCAGAAATTTCCCTTATTATGGGGAAAAATTGCAGAAATTTCCCTTATTTTAGGGCAAAATTGCAGAAATTTCACTTATTTCAGAGAAAAAAAGCAAAATTTTTCTTATTTTGGGGCAAAAAGGCAGAAATTCCCATTATTTTGGGGCAAAAAGGCAGAAATTCACCTTATTTTGGGGTAAAATTGCAGAAATTTCACATATTTCAGGGCAAAAAGACACAAATTCCCCTTATTTTAAGGCAGAAAGGCAGAAATTCCCCTTATTTTGGAATAAAATTGCAGAAATTTTTTTTCTTTAGGGGCAAAAAGGCAGAAAATCCACTTAATTTCGGGTAAAATAGCAGAAATTCCTCTTATTTTGGAGCAAAATTGCAGTAACTCCCCTAATTTGGGGCCATAAAGGCAGAAATTCCCTTTATTTTGGGGCAAAAATAGAGAAATTCTCATTATTTTGGGGCAAAAATCAGAAATTTCCCTTATTTCGGGTCAAAATTTTAGAAATTTCTTTTATATTGTTACAGACTTGGAGAAATTTTTCTTATTTTGTGGCAAAAAGGCAGAAATTTCCCATATTTTGGTGCAAAAAGCCTAAAATTTCCTTTATTATGAGGTAAAATCCTGAAATTCCCCATATTTTGGGGCAAAAAGGCAGAAATTCCCCTCATTTGGAGGCAAATATACACAAATTTCCCTTATTTTCGGGCATAATTGCAGGAATTTCATTTATTTCAGGGCAAAAAGTCAGAAATTCCTTTTATTTTGGGGCAAAAAGCAGAAATTTCTTTTATTTTGATACAAAATTGTAGAAATTTTCCTTATTTTGGAACAAAAAGGCAAAAATTACCCATATTTTGGGGAAAAAGGCAGAAATTCCCCTTATTTTGAGGTAAAAAGGCTGAAATTCCCGTTATTTTGGGGTAAAAAGGCAGAAATTCCCTTTACTTTGTGGCAAAAAGGCAGAAATTCCCGTTAATTGGGGCAGAAAAGCAGAAATTTTCCTTATTTAAGGGCAATAGGGCAGATATTCCCCATATTTTGTGGCAAAAAGGCAGAAATTCCCCTTATTTGGAGGTAAAATGATGAAATTCCCCTTTTTTTCGGCAAAAAGGCAGAAATTCCTATTATTTTGGGGCAAAATTGCAGAAATTTTCTTTATTTTGGGGCAAAATTGCAGAAATTTCCCTTATTTTGGGGCAAAATTGCAGAAATTTCACTTATTTCAGGGAAAAAGCACAGAAATTTCTCTTATTTTGGGGCAAAAAGGCAGAAATTTCTTTTATTTTGGTACAAAATTGCAGAAATTTTCTTTATTTTGGGGCAAAAATGAAGAAATTCCCCATATTTTGGGGCAAAAAGGAAGAGATTCCCCTTATCATGAGGTAAAATGCTGAAATATCCCTTATTTTGGGGCAAAAAGACAGAAATTCCCTTTATTTTGTGGCAAAAGGCAAAAATTTCCCTTATTTTGGGGCAAAATTGCAGAAATTTCACTTATTTCAGGGCAAAATTCAAAAATTCCTTTTATTTTTGGGCAAAAAGAGAAATTTTGTTTATTTTTGGGTAAAAAGGCAGAAATTTCACTTATTGTGAGGTAAGAAGGCAGAAATTCCTCTTATTTTGGGGCAAAAATGAAGAAATTTCCCTTTTTTGTGGCAAAAGGTATATATTCTCCTTATTTTCGGGCAAAAAAGCAGAAATATCCCGTTTTTTGGAGCACAATTGCAGAAAATCCCCTAATTGTGGGGCAAAAAGGCAGAAATTCCCTATATGTTGGGGCAAAAAGACAGAAATTCTCCTTATTTTGGGGCAAAACTCAGAAATTCCACTTATTTGGGGGCAAAATTCCAGAAATTTCCCTTATTTTGGGGCAAATTTGCAGAAATTTCACTTATTTTGGGGCAAAATTGCAGAAATTTCACTTATTTTGGGGCAAAATTGCAGAAATTTCACTTATTTCAGGGTAATAAGTCAGAAATTTTCCTTATTTTGGGGCCAAAAAGACAGAAATTCCCTTTGTTTTGGGGGGGAAAAGACAGAAATTCCACTTATTTAGAGGCAAAAAAGCAGAAATTCCTCTTATTTTGGAGCAAAATTGCAGAAATTCCCCTAATTGTGGGGCAAAAAGGCAGAAATTCCCTATATGTTGGGGCAAAAAGAAACAAATTCTCTTTATTTTGGGTCAAAACTCAGAAATTCCACTGATATTGGGGCAAAATTCCAGAAATTTCCCGTATTTTGGGGCAAAATTGCAGAAATTTCACTTATTTTGGGGCAAAATTGCAGAAATTTCACTTATTTCAGAAAAAAAAAGCAGGAATTTTCCTATTTTGGTGCAAAAAGGCGGAAGTTTCTTTTATTTTGGTACAAAATTGCAGAAATTTTTCTTATTTTGGAGCAAAAAGGCAGAAATCTCCCATATTTTGAGGCAAAAATGCAGAAATTTCTCTTATTTTGAGGTAAAAAGGCTGAAATTCCCCTTATTTTGGAGCAATATTGCAGAAATTCCCCTAATTGTGGGGCAAAGAGGCAGAAATTCCCTATATGTTGGGGCAAAAAGACAGAAATTCTCCTTATTTTGGGGCAAAACTCAGAAATTCTACTTATTTTGGGGCAAAATTCCAGAAATTTCCCTTATTTTGGGGCAAAATTGCAGAAATTTCACTTATTTTGGGGCAAAATTGCAGAAATTTCACTTATTTTAGGGTAATAAGTCAGAAATTTTCCTTATTTTGGGGCCAAAAAGACAGAAATTCCCTTTGTTTTGGGGGGGAAAAGACAGAAATTCCACTTATTTAGAGGCAAAAAAGCAGAAATTCCTCTTATTTTGGAGCAAAATTGCAGAAATTCCCCTAATTGTGGGGCAAAAAGGCAGAAATTCCCTATATGTTGGGGCAAAAAGAAACAAATTCTCCTTATTTTGGGTCAAAACTCAGAAATTCCACTGATATTGGGGCAAAATTTCAGAAATTTCCCGTATTTTGGGGCAAAATTGCAGAAATTTCACTTATTTTGGGGCAAAATTGCAGAAATTTCACTTATTTCAGAAAAAAAAGCAGGAATTTTCTTATTTTGGTGCAAAAAGGCGGAAATTTCTTTTATTTTGGTACAAAATTGCAGAAATTTTTCTTATTTTGGGGCAAAAAGGCAGAAATCTCCCATATTTTGGGGCAAAAATGCAGAAATTTCTCTTATTTTGAGGTAAAAAGGCTGAAATTCCCTTATTTGGGGGCAAAAAGGCAGAAATTTCCCTTATTTTGGGGCAAAATTGCAGAAATTTCACTTATTTCAGGCTAATAAGTCAGAAATTTTCCTTATTTTGGGGCAAAAAAGACAGAAATTTCCTTTGTTTTGGGGGATAAAGACAGTAATACCACTTATTTAGAGGCAAAAAAGCAGAAATTCCCCTTATTTTGGAACAAAACTGAAGAAATTTCTATTTTTTATGGCAAAAGGGTATGCATTCTTCTTATTTTTGGGCAAAAAGGCAGAAATTCCCCGTATTTTGGAGCAAAATTGCAGAAATTCTCCTAATTGTGGGGCAAAAAGGCAGAAATTCCCTATATGTTGGGGCAAAAAGACAGAAATTCTCCTTATTTTGGGGCAAAACTCAGAAATTCCACTTATTTTGGTGCAAAATTCCAGAAATTTCCCTTATTTTAGGGCAAAATTGCAGAAATTTCACTTATTTTGTGGCAAAATTGCAGAAATTTAACTTATTTCAGAAAAAAATTCAGAAATTTTTCTATTTTGGTGCAAAAAGGCAGAAATTTCTTTTATTTTGGTACAAAATTGCAGAAATTTTTCTTATTTTGGGGCAAAAAGTCAGAAATCTCCCATATTTAGGGAAAAATGCAGAAATTCCTCTTATTTTGAGGTAAAAATGCTGAAATTTCCCTTATTTGGGGGCAAAAAGGCAGAAATTTCCCTTATTTTGAGGCAAAATTGCAGAAATTTCACTTATTTCAGGGTAATAAGTCAGAAATTTTCTCTATTTTGGGGCAAAAAAGACAGAAATTCCCTTTGTTTTGGGAGAAAAATACAGATATTTCACTTTTTTAGAGGCAAAAAAGCAGAAATTCCTTTTATTTTGGAGTAAAAATGAAGAAATTTCCCTTTTTTGTGGCAAAAGGTATACATTCCACTTATTTTTGGGCTAAAAAGCAGAAATTACCCGTATTTTAGAGCAAAATTGCAGAAATTCCCTAATTGTAAGGCAAAATGGCAGAAATTCCCTATATGTTGGGGCAAAAATACAGAAATTCTCTTTATTTTTGGGGCAAAACTCAGAAATTCCATTTATTTTGGGGCAAAATTCCAGAAATTTCTCTTATTTTGGGGCAAAATTGCAGAAATTTCACTTATTTTGGGGCAAAATTTCAGAAATTTCACTTATTTCATGGTAAAAAGGCAGAAATTATCCTTATTTTGATGCAAAAATGCAGAAATTCCAAATATTTTGTGGCAAAAATGAAGAAATTCCCTTTATTTTGAGGTAAAAAGGCAGAAATTCCCCTTATTTGGGGGCAAAAAAAAGAAATTTCACTTATTTTGGGGCAAAAACTCAGAAATTCCACACTTTTTTGGTCAAAATTCCAGAAATTTCCCTTATTTTGGGGCAAAATTGCAGAAATTTCACTTATTTTGGTGCAAAATTGCAGAAATTTAACTTATTTCAGAAAAAAATTCAGAAATTTTCCTATTTTGGTGCAAAAAGGCAGAATTATCTTTTATTTTGGTACAAAATTGCAGAAATTTTTCTTATTTTGGGGCAAAAAGGCAGAAATTTCACTTATTTTGGGGCAAAATTGCAGTAATTTCACTTATTTTGGGGCAAAATTGCAGAAATTCCAAATATTTGGTGGCAAAAATGCAGAAATTCCCCTTATTTTAAGGTAAAAAGGCAGAAATTCCCCTTATTTGGGGGTAAAAAACAGAAATTTCCCTTATTTTGGGGCAAAATTGCAGAAATTTCACTTATTTTGGGGCAAAATTGCAGAAATTTCACTTATTTCAGAAAAAAATTCAGAAATTTTCCTATTTTGGTGCAAAAAGGCAGAAATTTCTATTTTGGTACAAAATTGCAGAAATTTTTCTTTTTTTGGGGCAAAAAGGCACAAATCTCCCATATTTTGGGGAAAAAATGCAGAAATTCCTTTTATTTTGAGGTAAAAAGGTAGAAATTTCCCTTATGTGGGGGAAAAAGGCAGAAATTTTCCTTATTTTGAGGCAAAATTGCAGAAATTTCACTTATTTCAGTGTAATAAGTCAGAAATTTTCCTTATTTTGGGGCAAAAAAGACAGAAATTCCCTTTGTTTTGGGGGAAAAAGACAGAAATTCCACTTTTTTAGCGGCAAAAAAGCAGAAATTCATTTTATTTTGGAGTAAAAATGAAGAAATTTCTTTTTTTTTGTGGCAAAAGATATACATTCCCCTTATTTTCAGGCTAAAAAGCAGAAATTCCCCGTATTTTGGAGCAAAATTGCAGAAATTCCCCTAATTGTGGGGCAAAAAGGCAGAAATTTCCGATATGTTAGGGCAAAAAGACAGAAATTCTTTTTATTTTGGGGCTAAACTAAGAAATTCCACTTATTTTGGGGCAAAATTCCAGAAATTTCCCTTATTTTGGGGCAAAATTGCAGAAATTTCACTTATTTTGGTGCAAAATTGCAGAAATTTCACTTATTTCAGGGAAAAAAGTCAGAAATTTTCCTTATTTTGGGGCCAAAAAGACAGAAATTTCCTTTGTTTTGGGGTGAAAAAGATAGAAATTCCACTTATTTAGAGGCAAAAAAGCAGAAATTCCTCTTATTTTGGAGCAAAAATGAAGAAATTTCCTTTTTTTATGGCAAAAAGGTATGCATTCTTCTTATTTTCGGGCAAAAAGGCAGAAATTCCCAGTATTTTGGAGCAAAATTGCAGAAATTCCCCTAATTGTGGGGCAAAAAGGCAGAAATTCCCTATATGTTGGGGCAAAAAGAAACAAATTCTCCTTATTTTGGGTCAAAACTCAGAAATTCCACTGATATTGGGGCAAAATTCCAGAAATTTCCCTTATTTTGGGGCAAAATTGCAGAAATTTCACTTATTTTGGGGCAAAATTGCAGAAATTTCACTTATTTCAGAAAAAAAAGCAGAAATTTTCTTATTTTGGTGCAAAAAGGCGGAAATTTCTTTTATTTTGGTACAAAATTGCAGAAATTTTTCTTATTTTGGGGCAAAAAGGCAGAAATCTCCCATATTTTGGGGCAAAAATTAAGAAATTTCTCTTATTTTGAGGTAAAAAGGCTGAAATTCCCATTATTTGGGGGCAAAAAAGCAGAAATTTCCCTTATTTTGAGGCAAAATTGCAGAAATTTCACTTATTTCAGTGTAATAAGTCAGAAATTTTCTTTATTTTGGGGCAAAAAAGACAGAAATTCTTTTTGTTTTGAGGGAAAAAGGCAGAAATTCCACTTTTTTAGCGGCAAAAAAGCAAAAATTAATTTTATTTTGGAGTAAAAATGAAGAAATTTCTTTTTTTTTGTGGCAAAAATTATACATTCCCCTTATTTTCAGGCTAAAAAGCAGAAATTCCCCATATTTTGGAGCAAAATTGCAGAAATTCCCCTAATTGTTGGGCAAAAAGGCAGAAATTGCCTATATGTTGGGGCAAAAAGACAGAAATTCTCCTAATTTTGGGGCAAAACTCAGAAAATCCACTTATTTTGGGGCAAAATTCCAGAAATTTCCCTTATTTTGGGGCAAAATTGCAGAAATTTCACTTATTTTGGGGCAAAATTGCAGAAATTTCACTTATTTCAGGGTAATAAGTCAAAAATTTTCCTTATTTTGGAGCAAAAAAACAGAAATTCCATTTGTTTTGGGGGAAAAAGACAGAAATTCCACTTATTTAGAGGCAAAAAAGCTGAAATTCCCCTTATTTTGGAGCAAAAATGAAGAACTTTCCCTTTTTTATGGCAAAAAGTTATGCATTCTTCTTATTTTCGGGCAAAAAGGCAGAAATTCCCCGTATTTTGGAGCAAAATTGCAGAAATTCCCCTAATTGTGGGGCGAAAAGGCAGAAATTCCCTATATGTTAGGGCAAAAAGACAGAAATTCTCCTTATTTTGGGGCAAAACTCAGAAATTCCACTTATTTTAAGGCAAAATTCCAGAAATTTCCTTTATTTGGGAGCAAAATTGCAGAAATTTCTGTTATTTTGGGGCAAAATTGCAGAAATTTCACTTATTTCAGAAAAAAAAGCAGAAATTTTCTTATTTTGGTGCAAAAAGGCGGAAATTTCTTTTATTTTGGTACAAAATTGCAGAAATTTTTCTTATTTTGGGGCAAAAAGGCAGAAATCTCCCATATTTTGGGGCAAAAATGCAGAAATTCCTCTTATTTTGAGGTAAAAAGGCTGAAATTCCCCTTATTTGGAGGCAAAAAGGCAGAAATTTTTTTTATTTTGGGGCAAAATTGCAGAAATTTCACTTATTTCAGAGTAGTCAGTCAGAAATTTTTCTTATTTTGGGGCAAAAAAGCAGAAATTCCTTTTATTTTGGAGTAAAAATGAAGAAATTTCTTTTTTGTGGCAAATGGTATACATTCCCCTTATTTTCAGGCTAAAAAGCAGAAATTACCCGTATTTTGGAGCAAAATTGCAAAAATTCTGCTAATTGTGGGGCAAAAAGGCAGAAATTCCCTGTAAGTTAGAGCAAAAAAACAGAAAATCTCCTTATTTTGGGGCAAAACTCAGAAATTCCACTTACTTTGGGGCAAAATTCCAAAAATTTCCCTTATTTTGGGCCAAAATTGCAGAAATTTCACTTATTTTGAGGCAAAATTGCATAAATTTCACTTATTTCAGGGTAATAAGTCAGAAATTTTCCTTATTTTGGGGCAAAAAACACAGAAATTCCCTTTGTTTTGGGGGAAAAAGACAGAAATTCCACTTTTTTAGAGGCAAAAAAGCAGAAATTCCTTTTATTTTGGAGTAAAAATGAAGAAATTTCTTTTTTTTGTGGCAAAATGTATACATTCCACTTATTTTTGGGCTAAAAAGCTGAAATTACCCGTATTTTGGAGCAAAATTGCAGAAATTCCCCTAATTGTGGGGCAAAATGCAGAAATTCCCCATATGTTAGGGCAAAAAGACAGAAATTCTCCTTATTTTGGGGCAAAACTCAGAAATTCCACTTATTTTGGGGCAAAATTCCAGAAATTTCCCTTATTTTGTGGCAAAATTGCCGAAATTTCACTTATTTTGGGGCAAAATTGCAGAAATTTCACTTATTTCATGGTAAAAAGGCAGAAATTTTCCTCATTTTGGGGCAAAAATGCAGAGATTCCAAATATTTTGTGGTAAAATTGCAAAAATTCCCCTTATTTTGAGGTAAAAAGGCAGAAATTCCCCTTATTTGGGGGCAAAAAGCAGAAATTTCCCTTATTCTGGGACAAAATTGCAGAAATTTCACTTATTTCAGGGTAATAAGTCAGAAATTTTCCTTATTTGGGGCAAAAAAGACAGAAATTCCTTTTGTTTTGGGGGAAAAAGTCAGAAATTCCACTTATTTAGAAGCAAAAAAGCAGAAATTCCCCTTATTTTGGAGCAAAAATGAAGAAATTTCCTTTTTTTGTGGCAAAAGGTATGCATTCTTCTTATTTTCAGGCTAAAAAGCAGAAATTCCCCGTATTTTGGAGCAAAATTGCAGAAATTCCCCTAATTGTGGGACAAAAAGGCAGAAATTCCCTATATGTTTGGGCAAAAAGACAGAAATTCTCCTTATTTTAGAGCAAAACTCAGAAATTTCACTTATTTTGACGCAAAATTGCAGAAATTTCACTTATTTCAGAAAAAAAAGCAGAAATTTTCTTAATTTGGGGCAAAAAGGCAGAAATTTCTCATATTTTGGGGCAAAAATGCAGAAAATCCCCTTATTTTGAGGTAAAAAGTCTAAAATTCACCTTATTTGGTTGCAAAAAGCAGAAATTTCCCTTATTTTGGGGCAAAATTGCAGATATTTCATTTATTTCAGGGTAATAAGTCAGAAATTTTCCTTATTTTGGGGCAAAAAAGACACAAATTCTCTATGTTTTGGGGGAAAAAGACAGAAATTCCACTTATTTAGAGGCAAAAAAGCAGAAATTCCCCTTATTTTGGAGCGAAAATGAAGAAATTTCCCTTTTTTATGGCAAAAAGTTATGCATTCTTCTTATTTTCGGGCAAAAAGACAGAAATTCCCCGTATTTTTGAGCAAAATTGCAGAAATTCCCCTAATTGTGGGGCAAAAAGGCAGAAATTCTCTATGTGTTGGGGCAAAAAGACAGAAATTCTATTTATTTTGGGGCAAAACTCAGAAATTCCACTTATTTTGGGGCAAAATTCCAAAAATTTCTCTTATTTTGGGGCAAAATTGCAGAAATTTCACTTATTTTGTGGCAAAATTGCAGAAATTTCACTTATTTCAGGGAAAAAAAGACAGAAATTTCTTTTATTTTGTTACAAAATTGCAGAAATTTTATTTATTTTTGGCAAAAAGGCAGAAATTTCCCATATTTTGGGGCAAAAATGCAGAAATTCCCCTTATTTTGAGGTAAAAATGCTGAAATTCCCCTTATTTTGTGGCAAAAAGCAGACATTTCCCTTATTTTGGGCAAAAATTGCAGAAATTTCACTTATTTTGAGTCAAAAAGGCAGAAAATCCAAGTATTTTGGGGTAAAAATGAAGAAATTCCCCTTGTTTTGAGGTAAAAAGGCTGAAATTCCCCTTTTTTGGAGGCAAAAAGGCAGAAATTCCCCGTATTTTGGGGCAAAAAGCAGATATTTCCCTTATTTTTGGGGAAAAATTTTAGAAATTTAACTTATTTCAGGGCAAAAAGTCAGAAATTCCGTTTATTTTTGGGGAAAAGTCAGAAATTGCACTTATTTTGAGTCAAAAAGGCGGAAAATCCCCTTATTTTGGAGTAAAAATGAAGAAATTTCCCTTTTTTATGGCAAAAGGTATACATTCTTTTTATTTTCGGGCAAAAAGGCAGAAATTCCCTGTATTTTGGAGCAAAATTGCAGAAATTCCTCTAATTTTGGGGCAAAAACGCAGAACTTCCCCTTATTTTGGGGTAAAACTGCAGAAATTTCACTTATTTCGCGGCAAAATGGCAGAAATTCACTTCATTTTCGGCGAAAAGGGAGAAAATTCCCGTATTTTGGAGCAAAATTGCAGAAATTCACCTAATTTTGGGGTAAAACATGCAGTAATTTTCTTTATTTTAAGGCAAAAAGGCAGAAATTCCCCTTATTTTGTGGCAAAAATCAGAAATTCCCCTTATTTTAGAAAAACTTGCAGAAATTTCCTTTATTATGGGGAAAAATTGCAGAAATTTCTTTTATTGTAAGGCAAAATTGCAGAAATTTCATTTATTTCAGAGAAAAAACAAAAATTTTTTTTATTTTAGGGCAAAATGCAGAAATTTCCATTATTTTGGGGCACAAAGACAGAAATTCACCTTCTTTTGGGGTAAAATTTCAAACATTTCACATATTTCAGGGCAAAAAGGCAGAAATTCCCCTTATTTGGGGGTAAAAAGGGAGAAATTCTTCATATTCTGGGTTAAAATTGCAGAAATTTCCCTTGTTTGGGGGCAAAAAGGCAGAAAATCCCCTTAATTTCGGGCAAAAAGGCAGAAATTCCCCGTATTTTGGAGCAAAATTGCAGAAATTCCCCTAATTGTGGGGCAAAAAGGCAGAAATTCCCGATATGTTGGGGCAAAAAGACAGAAATTCTCCTTATTTTCGGAAAAACTAAGAAATTCCATTTATTTTGGGGCAAAATTCCAGAAATTTCCCTTATTTTGGGGCAAAATTTCAGAAATTTCACTTATTTCAGGGCAAAATTCAAAAATTGCTTTTATTTTGGGGCAAAAAGACAGAAATTCCATTTACTTTTGGGTAAAAAGGCAGAAATTTCACTTATTTTGAGGTAAGAAGGCAGAAATTCCTCTTATTTTGCGGCAAAAATGAAGAAATTTCCCCTTTTTGTGGCAAAAGGTATATATTCCCCTTATTTTCGAGCAAAAAATCAGAAATTCCCCGTATTTTGGAGCACAATTGCAGAAAATCCCCTAATTGTGGGGCAAAAAGGCAGAAATTCCCATTATTTTGATGGCAAAAAGGCAGGAATTCACCTTATTTTGGGCTAAAATTGCAGAAATTTCACATATTTCAGGGCAAAAAGGCAGAAATTTCCCTTCATTTGGGGCAAAAATGAAGAAATTTCCCTTTTTTATGGCAAAAAGGTATGCATTCCCCTTATTTTCGGCAAAAAGGCAGAAATTCCCCGTATTTTGGAGCAAAATTGCAGAAATTCCCCTAATTGTGGGGCAAAAAGGCAGAAATTCTCTTTATTTTGGGGCAAAACTCAGAAATTCCACTTATTTTGGGGCAAAATTCCAGAAATTTCCCTTATTTTGGGGCAAAATTGCAGAAATTTCACTTATTTTGGGGCAAAATTGCAGAAATTTCACTTATTTCAGGTAAAAATGGCAGAAATTTTTCTTATTTTGGGGCAAAAAGGCAGAATTTCCTAATATTTTGTGGCAAAAATGCAGAAATTCCCCTTATTTTGAGGTAAAAAGGCTTAAATTCCCCTTATTTGGGGGCAAAAAGGCAGAAATTTTTCTTATTTTGGGGCAAAATTGCAGACATTTCACTTATTTCAGGGTAATAAGTCAGAAATTTTCCTTATTTTGGGGCAAAAAAGACAGAAATTCCCTTTGTTTTGGGGGGAAAATACAGAAATTCCACTTTTTTGAAGGCAAAAAGGCAGAAATTCCACTTATTTTGGAGCAAAAATGAAGAAATTCCCCTAATTGTTGGGCAAAAAGGCAGAAATTCCCTATATGTTGGGGCAAAAAGACAGAAATTCTCCTTATTTTGGGGCAAAACTCAGAAATTCCACTTATTTTGGGGCAAAATTGCAGGAATTTACCTTATTTTGGGGCAAAATTGCAGAAATTTCCCTTATTTGGGGCAAAACTGCAGAAATTTCACTTATTTTCAGGTAAAAAGGCTGAAATATCCTTTATTTTGGGGCAAAAAGGAAGAAATTCCCCTTATTTTGGGGCAAAATTGCCGAAATTTTCCTTATTTTGGGGCAAAAAGGCTGAAATTCTTATTTTGAGGTAAAATGCTGAAATTCCCCATATTTTGGGGCAAAAGGCAAAACTTCTTCTTATTTTGGGGCAAAGAGGCACAAATTTCCCTTATTTTCGGGCAAAATTGCAGAAATTTCATTTATTTCAGGGCAAAAAGTCAGAAATTCCTTTTATTTTGGGGCAAAGAGCAGAAATTTTTTTTATTATGGTACAAAATTGAAGAAATTTTTCTTATTATGAAACAAAAAGGCAGAAAATTCCCCTTATTTTGAGGCAAAAAGCAGAAATTATTCTTATTTTGAGGTAAAATGCAGAAATTCTTTTTATTTTGGGGCTAAAAGGCAGAAATTCCCCGTATTTTGAAGCAAAATTGCAGAAATTCTCATAATTTTCGGGCAATAAGGCAGAAATTCCCCTTATTTTGGGGCAAAATTGCAGAAATTTCCTTTACATTGGGGAAAATTGCAGAAATTTCCCTTATTTTGGGGCAAAATTGCAGAAATTTCCCTTATTTTGGGGCAAAATTGCAGAAATTTCCTTTATTTTGGGGCAATATTGCAGAAATTTCACTTATTTCAGGGAAAAAATGCGGAAATTTTTTTTGGGGGGCAAAAAGGCAGAAATTTCTTTTATTTTGGTACAAAATTGCAGAAATTTTTCTTATTTTGGGGCAAAAAGTCAGAAATTCCCCATATTTTGGGGCAAAAAGGCAGAAATTCCCCTTATTTTTAGGTAAAAAGGCTGAAATTCCCCTTATGTTGGGGCAAAAAGACAGAAATTTCGTTTATTTTGGGGAAAAGGCAGAAATTGCACTTATTTTGAGTCAAAAAGGTGGAAAATCCCCTTATTTTGGGGCAAAAATGAAGACATTTGCTTTTTTTATGGCAAAAAGGTATACATTCCCTTTATTTTCAGGCAAAAAGGCAGAAATTACCCGTATTTTGGAGCAAAATTGCAGAAATTCCTCTAATTTTTGGGCAAAAAGGCAGAAATTCCCCTTATTTTGGGGTAAAACTGCAGAAATTTCACTTATTTTACGGCAAAATGTCAGAAATTCCCCTTATTTTCGGCAAAAAAGGCAGAAAATCCCCTTATTTTAGGGCAAAATTGCAGAAATTTCCCTTATTTGGGGGCAAAAACAGAAATTCCCCTTCTTTTGTGGCAAAATTGCAGAAATTTCCCTTATTATGGGTAAAAATTGCAGAAATTTCCCTTATTTTAGGACAAAATTTCAGAAATTTCACTTATTTCAGAGAAAAAATGCAAAAATTTTTCTTATTTTGGGGCAAAAAGGCAGAAATTCCAATTATTTTGGGGCAAAAAGGCAGAAATTCACCTTATTTTGGGTTAAAATATCAGAAATTTCACATATTTCAGGGCAAAATGGCAGAAATTCCCCTTATTTGGGGGCAATAAGGCAGAAATTTCCCTTCTTTTGGGATAAAATTGCAGAAATTTCCCTTATTTGGGGGCAAAAAGGCAGAAAATCCACTTAATTTTGGGTAAAAAGGCAGAAATTCCTCGTATTTTGAAGCAAAATTGCAGAAACTCCCCTAATTTTGGGGCAAAAAGGCAGAAATTCCCTTTATTTTGGGGCAAAAATAGAGAAATTCTCCTTATTTTGGTGCAAAAATTAGAAATTTCCCTTATTTTGGGGCAAAATTATAGAAATTTCTTTTATTTTGTTACAGACTTGCAGAAATTTTTCTTATTTTGTGGCAAAAAGGCTAAAATTCTACTTATTTTGAGGTAAAATCCTGAAATTCCACATATTTTGGGGCAAAAAGGCAGAAATTCCCCTCATTTGGGGGCAAAAAGGCACATATTTCCCTTATTTTCGGGCATAATTGCAGGAATTTCATTTATTTCAGGGCAAAAAGTCAGAAATTCCTTTTATTTTGGGGCAAAAAGCAGAAATTTCTTTTATTATGGTACAAAATTGAAGAAATTTTTCGTATTTTGAAACAAAAAGGCAGAAAATTCCCCTTATTTTGAGGCAAAAGGCAGAAATTATTCTTATTTTGAGGTAAAATGCAGAAATTCTTTTTATTTTGGGGCTAAAAGGCAGAAATTCCTCGTATTTTGAAGCAAAATTGCAGAAATTCTCATAATTTTCGGGCAAAAAGGCAGAAATTCTCCCTATTTTGGGGCAAAAAGACACAAAATCTCCTTTTTCGGGAGCAAACAGTCAGAAATTCCCCTTATTTTGGGGCAAAATTGCAGAAATTTCCTTTACATTGGGGCAATATTGCAGAAATTTCCCTTATTTTGAGGCAAAATTGCAGAAATTTCACTTATTTCAGGGAAAAAAGGCGGAAATTTTTTTTGCGGGGAAAAAAGGCAGAATTTTTTTTTATTTTGGTACAAAATTGCAGAAATTTTTATTATTTTGGGGCAAAGAGTCAGAAATTCCCCATATTTTGGTGCAAAAAGGCTGAAATTCCCCTTATGTTGAGGTAAAATCCTGAAATTCCCCATATTTTGGGGCAAAAAGGCAGAAATTCCCCTCATTTGGGGGCAAAAAGGCACAAATTTCCTTTATTTTCAGGCATAATTGCAGGAATTTCATTTATTTCAGGGCAAAAAGTCAGAAATTCCTTTTATTTTGGGGCAAAAAGCAGAAATTTCTTTTATTTTGATACAAAATTGTAGAAATTTTCCTTATTTTGGAACAAAAAGGCAAAAATTACCCATATTTTGGGGAAAAAGGCAGAAATTCTTCTTATTTTGAGGTAAAAAGGCTGAAATTCCCGTTATTTTGGGGCAAAAAGGCAGAAATTCTCTTTACTTTGTGGCAAAAAGGCAGAAATTCCTGTTAATTGGGGCAGAAAAGCAGAAATTTTCCTTATTTAAGGGCAATAGGGCAGAAATTCCCTATATTTTGTGGCAAAAATGCAGAAATTCCCCTTATTTAGAGGTAAAATGATGAAATTCCCCTTATTTTCGGCAAAAAGGCAGAAATTCCTATTATTTTGGGGCAAAATTGCAGAAATTTCAATTATTTCAGGGCAAAAAGTCAGAAAATTGCCTTATTTTGTGGCAAAAAGCAGAAATTCCCCTAATTTTGGGGCCAAAAACAGAAATTCCCCTTATTTTGGGGTAAAATTGCAGAAATTTCAAATATTTCAGGGCAAAAAGGCAGAAATTCCACTTTATTTCGGACAATAACGCAGAAATTCCCTGTATTTAAAGCTAAATTTCAGAAATTCCCCTTATATTGGTGCAAAAATGCAGAAATTCCTTTTATTTTTGTGCAATAAGGCAGATTTCCCCGTATTTTGAAGCAAAATTGCACATATTCCCCTAATTTTGAGGGAAAATGCAGAAATTCACATTATTTTGGAACAAAAAGACAGAAATTCTCCTTATTTCAGTACAAGAAGTCAGAAATTCCCCTTATTTTGGGGCAAAATTGCAGAAATTTCACTTATTTCAGAGAAAAAGCACAGAAATTTCTTTTATTTTGGGGAAAAAGGCAGAAATTTCTTTTATTTTGGTACAAAATTGCAGAAATTTTCTTTATTTTGGGGAAAATGCAGAAATTCCCCATATTTTTGGGCAAAAAGACAGAGAAACCCTTATTTTGAGGCAAAAAAACAGAAATTCCCTTTCTTTTGTGGCAAAAAGGCAGAAATTTCCCTTATTTTGGGGCAAAATTGCAGAAATTTCACCTATTTCAGGGAAATATTCAAAAATTCCTTTTATTTTGGAAGAAAAAGAGAGAAATTCCGTTTATTTTTGGGTAAAAAGGCAGAAATTTCCCTTATTTTGGGGCAAAATTGCAGAAATTTCACATATTTCAGGGAAATATGCAAAAATTCCTTTTATTTTGGAACAAAAAGAGAGAAATTCCGTTTATTTTTGGGTAAAAAGGCAGAAATTTCAGTTATTTTGAGGTAAGAAGGCAGAAATGCCTCTTATTTTGCGGCAAAAATGAAGAAATTTCCCTTTTTTGTGGCAAAAGGTATACATTCCCCTTATTTTTGGGCAAAAAGGCAGAAATTCCCCGTATTTTGGAGCACAATTGCAGAAAATCCCCAAATTGTGGGGCAAAAAGGCAGAAATTCCCTATATGTTGGGGCAAAAAGACAAAAATTCTCCTTATTTTGGGACAAAACTCAGAATTTCCACTTATTTTGGGGCAAATTCCAGAAATTTCCCTTATTTTGGGGCAAAATTGCAGAAATTTCACTTATTTTGGGGCAAAATTGCAGAAATTTCCCTTATTTCAGGTAAAAATGGCAGAAATTTTTCTTATTTTGGGGCAAAAAGGCAGAAATTCCTAATATTTTGTGGCAAAAATGCAGAAATTCGCCTTATTTTGAGGTAAAAAGCCTGAAATTCCCCTTATTTGGGTGCAAAAAGGCAGAAATTTTTCTTATTTTGGGGCAAAATTGCAGACATTTCACTTATTTCAGGGTAATAATTCAGAAATTTTCCTTATTTTGGGGCAAAAAAGACAGAAATTCCCTTTGTTTTGGGGGAAAAAGACAGAAATTCCACTTATTTAGAGGCAAAAAAGCAGAAATTCCCCTTATTTTGTAGCAAAACTGAAGAAATTTCTATTTTTTATGGCAAAAAGGTATGCATTCTTCTTATTTTCGGGCAAAAAGGCAGAAATTCCCCGTATTTTGGAGCAAAATTGCAGAAATTCCCCTAATTGTGGGGCAAAAAGGCAGAAATTCCCTATATGTTGGGGCAAAAAGACAGAAATTCTCCTTATTTTGGGGCAAAACTCAAAAATGCCACTTATTTTGGGGCAAAATTGCAGGAATTTACCTTATTTTGGGGCAAAATTGCAGAAATTTTCCTTATTTGGGGCAAAATTGCAGAAATTTCACTTATTTTCAGGTAAAAAGACTGAAATATCCTTTATTTTGGGGCAAAAAGGAAGAAATTCCCCTTATTTTGGGGCAAAATTGCAGAAATTTTTCTTATTTTGGGGCAAAAAGGCTGAAATTCTTCTTATTTTGAGGTAAAATGCTGAAATTCCCCATATTTTGGGGCAAAAGGAAAAATTCTTCTTATTTTGGGGCAAAAAGGCACAAATTTCCCTTATTTTCGGGCAAAATTGCAGAAATTTCATTTATTTCAGGGCAAAAATTCAGAAATTCCTTTTATTTTGGGGCAAAGAGCAGAAATTTCTTTTATTATGGTACAAAATTGAAGAAATTTTTCTTATTTTGAAACAAAAAGGCAGAAAATTCCCCTTATTTTGAGGCAAAAGGCAGAAACTATTCTTATTTTGTGGTAAAATGCAGAAATTCCCTTTATTTTGGGGCTAGAAAGCAGAAATTCCCCGTATTTTGAAGCAAAATTGCAGAAATTCTCATAATTTTCGGGCAAAAGGCAAAAATTCTCCTTATTTTGGGGCAAAAAGACAGAAAATCTCCTTTTTTGGGAGCAAACAGTCAGAAATTTTCCTTATTTTGGGGCAAAATTGCAGAAATTTCCTTTACATTGGGGCAAAATTGCAGAAATTTCCATATTTTGGGGCAAAATTGCAGAAATTTCACTTATTTCAGGGAAAAAAGGCAAAAATTTTTTTGGGGGGCAAAAAGGCAGAAATTTTTTTTTATTTTGGTACAAAATTGCAGAAATTTTTCTTATTTTGGGGCAAAAAGTCAGAAATTCCTCATATTTTGGTGCAAAAAGGCTGAAATTCCCCTTATTTTGAGGTAAAAAGGCTGTAATTCCCCTTATTTTGGGGCAAAAAGACAGAAATTTCATTTATTTTGGGGAAAAGGCAGAAATTGCACTTATTTGAGTCAAAAAGGTGGAAAATCCCCTTATTTTGGGGCAAAAATGAAGAAATTTGCTTTTTTTATGGCAAAAAGGTATACATTCCCTTTATTTTTGGGCAAAATGGCACAAATTCCCCGTATTTTGGAGCAACATTGCAGAAATTCCCCTAATTTTTGGGCAAAAAGGCAGAAATTCCCCTTATTTTGGGGTAAAACTGCAGAAATTTCACTTTTTTGCGGCAAAATGTCAGAAATTCCCCTTATTTTCGGCAAAAAAAGCAGATAATCCCCTTATTTTAGGGAAAAATTGCAGAAATTTCTCTTATTTTGGGGCAAAATTGCAGAAATTTCACTTATTTCGCGGCAAAATGTCAGAAATTCCCCTTATTTTCGGCAAAAAAGGCAGAAAATTCCCGTATTTTGGAGAATAAATTGCAGAAATTCACCTAATTTTAGGGTAAAAAAATACAGTAATTTTCTTTATTTTTGGGCAAAAAGGCAGAAATTCTCCTTATTTTAGGGCAAAAAGGCAGAAATTCTTCTTATTTTAGGGCAAAATTGCAGAAATTTTCCTTATTTGGGGGCAAAAAACAGAAATTCCCCTTATTTTGGGGCAAAATTGCAGAAATTTCCCTTATTATGGGGAAAAATTGCAGAAATTTCCCTTATTTTAGGGCAAAATTGCAAAAATTTCACTTATTTCAGAGAAAAAAAGCAAAATTTTTCTTATTTTGGGGCAAAAAGGCAGAAATTCCCATTATTTTGGGGCAAAAAGGCAGAAATTCACCTTATTTTGGGGTAAAATTGCAGAAATTTCACATATTTCAGGGCAAAAAGACAGAAATTCCCCTTATTTTAAGGCAGAAAGGCAGAAATTCCCCTTATTTTGGAATAAAATTGCAGAAATTTTTTTTCTTTAGGGGCAAAAAGGCAGAAAATCCACTTAATTTCGGGTAAAAAAGCAGAAATTCCTCTTATTTTGGAGCAAAATTGCAGAAACTCTCCTAATTTGGGGGAATAAAGGCAGAAATTCCCTTTATTTTGGGGCAAAAATAGAGAAATTCTCATTATTTTGGGGCAAAAATCAGAAATTTCCCTTATTTCGGGTCAAAATTTTAGAAATTTCTTTTATATTGTTACAGACTTGCAGAAATTTTTCTTATTTTGTGGCAAAAAGGCAGAAATTTCCCATATTTTGGTGCAAAAAGCCTAAAATTTCCTTTATTATGAGGTAAAATCCTGAAATTCCCCATATTTTGGGGCAAAAAGGCAGAAATTCCCCTCATTTGGAGGCAAAAATACACAAATTTCCCTTATTTTCGGGCATAATTGCAGGAATTTCATTTATTTCAGGGCAAAAAGTCAGAAATTCCTTTATTTTGGGGCAAAAAGCAGAAATTTCTTTTATTTTGATACAAAATTGTAGAAATTTTCCTTATTTTGGAACAAAAAGGCAAAAATTACCCATATTTTGGGGAAAAAGGCAGAAATTCCCCTTATTTTGAGGTAAAAAGGCTGAAATTCCCGTTATTTTGGGGTAAAAAGGCAGAAATTCCCTTTACTTTGTGGCAAAAAGGCAGAAATTCCCGTTAATTGGGGCAGAAAAGCAGAAATTTTCCTTATTTAAGGGCAATAGGGCAGATATTCCCCATATTTTGTGGCAAAAAGGCAGAAATTCCCCTTATTTGGAGGTAAAATGATGAAATTCCCCTTTTTTTCGGCAAAAAGGCAGAAATTCCTATTATTTTGGGGCAAAATTGCAGAAATTTTCTTTATTTTGGGGCAAAATTGCAGAAATTTCCCTTATTTTGGGGCAAAATTGCAGAAATTTCACTTATTTCAGGGAAAAAGCACAGAAATTTCTCTTATTTTGGGGCAAAAAGGCAGAAATTTCTTTTATTTTGGTACAAAATTGCAGAAATTTTCTTTATTTTGGGGCAAAAATGAAGAAATTCCCCATATTTTGGGGCAAAAAGAAAGAGATTCCCCTTATCATGAGGTAAAATGCTGAAATATCCCTTATTTTGGGGCAAAAAGACAGAAATTCCCTTTATTTTGTGGCAAAAAGGCAGAAATTTCCCTTATTTTGGGCAAAATTGCAGAAATTTCACTTATTTCAGGGCAAAATTCAAAAATTCCTTTTATTTTTGGGCAAAAAGAGAAATTTTGTTTATTTTTGGGTAAAAAGGCAGAAATTTCACTTATTGTGAGGTAAGAAGGCAGAAATTCCTCTTATTTTGGGGCAAAAATGAAGAAATTTCCCTTTTTGTGGCAAAATGTATATATTCTCCTTATTTTCGGGCAAAAAAGCAGAAATATCCCGTTTTTTGGAGCACAATTGCAGAAAATCCCCTAATTGTGGGGCAAAAAGGCAGAAATTCCCTATATGTTGGGGCAAAAAGACAGAAATTCTCCTTATTTTGGGGCAAAACTCAGAAATTCCACTTATTTTGGGGCAAAGTTCCAGAAATTTCCCTTATTTTGGGGCAAATTTGCAGAAATTTCACTTATTTTGGGGCAAAATTGCAGAAATTTCACTTATTTCAGATAAAAAAAAGGCAGAAATTTTTCTTATTTTGGGGCAAAAAGGCAGAAATTCCTAATATTTTGTGGCAAAAATGCAGAAATTCCCTTTATTTTGAGGTAAAAAGGCTGAAATTCCCCTTATTTGGGGGCAAAAAGGCAGAAATTTCCCTTATTTTGGGGCAAAATTGCAGAAATTTCACTTATTTCAGGGCAAAATTCAAAAATTCCTTTTATTTTGGGGCTAAAAGTCAGAAATTCTGTTTATTTTTGGGTAAAAAGGCAGAAATTTCACTTATTTTGAGGTAAGAAGGCAGAAATTCCTCTTATTTTGGGGCAAAAATGAAGAAATTTCCCTCTTTTGTGGCACAAGTTATACATTCCCCTTATTTTCGGGCAAAAAAGCAGAAATTCCCCGTATTTAGGAGCAAGATTGCAGAAAATCCCCTAATTGTGGGGCAAAAAGGCAGAAATTCCCTATATGTTGGGGCAAAAAGACAGAAATTCTCCTTATTTTGGGGCAAAACTCAGAAATTCCACTTATTTTGGGGCAAAATTCCAGAAATTTCCCTTATTTTGGGGCAAAATTGCAGAAATTTTACTTATTTTGGGGCAAAATTCCAGAAATTTCCCTTATTTTGGGGCAAAATTGCAGAAATTTTACTTATTTTGGGGCAAAATTGCAAACATTTCACTTATTTCAGGGTAATAAGTCAGAAATTTTCCTTATTTTGGGGCAAAAAACACAGAAATTCCCTTTGTTTTGGAAGGAAAATACAGAAATTCCACTTCTTTAGAGGCAAAAAGGCAGAAATTCCCCTTATTTTGAAGCAAAAATGAAGAAATTCCCCTAATTGTTGGGCAAAAAGGCAGAAATTCCCTATATGTTGGGGCAAAAAGACAGAAATTCTTCTTATTTTGGGACAAAACTCAGAAATTCCACTTATTTTGGGGCAAAATTGCAGGAATTTACCTTATTTTGAGGCAAAATTGCAGAAATTTCCCTTATTTGGGGCAAAACTGCAGAAATTTCACTTATTTTCAGGTAAAAAGGCTGAAATATCCTTTATTTTGGGGCAAAAAGGAAGAAATTCCCCTTATTTTGGGGCAAAATTGCAGAAATTTTCCTTATTTTGGGGCAAAAAGGCTGAAATTCTTATTTTGAGGTAAAATGCTAAAATTCCCCATATTTTGGGGCAAAAGGCAAAACTTCTTCTTATTTTGGGGCAAAGAGGCACAAATTTCTCTTATTTTCGGGCAAAATTGCAGAAATTTCATTTATTTCAGGGCAAAAAGTCAGAAATTCCTTTTATTTTGGGGCAAAGAGCAGAAATTTCTTTTATTATGGTACAAAATTGAAGAAATTTTTCTTATTTTGAAACAAAAGGCAGAAAATTCCCCTTATTTTGAGGCAAAAGGCAGAAATTATTCTCAATTTGAGATAAAATGCAGAAATTCCCTTTATTTTGGGGCTAAAAAACAGAAATTCCCTGTATTTTGAAGCAAAATTGCAGAAATTCTCATAATTTTTGGGCAAAAAGGCAGAAATTCTCCTTATTATGGGGCAAAAAGACAGAAAATCTCCTTTTTCGGGAGCAAAAAGTCAGAAATTCCCCTTATTTTGGGGCAAAATTGCAGAAATTTCCTTTACATTGGGGCAAAATTGTAGAAATTTCCCTTATTTTGGGGCAAAATTGCATAAATTTCACGTATTTCAGGGAAAAAAGGCAGAAATTTTTTTGGGGGGGCAAAAAGGCAGAAATATTTTTAATTTTGGTACAAAATTGCAGAAATTTTTCTTATTTTGGGGCAAAAAGTCAGAAATTCCCTATATTTTGGGGCAAAAAGGCAGAAATTCCCCTTATTTTGAGGTAAAAAGGCTGAAATTCCCCTTATTTTGGGGCAAAAAGACAGAAATTTCGTTTATTTTGGGGAAAAGGCAGAAATTGCACTTATTTTGAGTCAAAAAGGTGGAAATTCCCCTTATTTTGGGGCAAAAATGAAGAAATTTGCTTTTTTATGGCAAAAGGTATACATTCCCTTTATTTTCGGGCAAAAAGGCAGAAATTCTTTGTATTTTGGAGCAAAATTGCAGAAATTCTCATAATTTTCGGGCAAAAAGGCAGAAATTCTCCTTATTTTGGGGCAAAAAGACAGAAAATCTCCTTTTTCGGGAGCAAACAGTCAGAAATTCCCCTTATTTTGGGGCAAAATTGCAGAAATTTCCTTTACATTGGGGCAAAATTGCAGAAATTTCCCTTATTTTGGGGCAAAATTGCAAAAATTTCACTTATTTCAGGGAAAAAAGGCAGAAATTTTCCTCATTTTGGGGCAAAAATGAAGAAATTCCAAATATTTTGTTGCAAAAATGCAAAAATTCCCCTTATTTTGTGATAAAAATGCAGAAATTTCCCTTATATGGGGGCAAAAAGCAGAAATTTCCCTTATTATGGGGCAAAATTGAAGAAATTTCACTTATTTCAGGGTAATAAGTCAGAAATTTTCCTTATTTGGGGCAAAAAAGACAGAAATTCCTTTTGTTTTGGGGGAAAAAGTCAGAAATTCCACTTATTTAGAAGCAAAAAAGCAGAAATTCCCCTTATTTTGGAGCAAAAATGAAGAAATTTTTTTTGTGGCAAAAGGTATGCATTCTTCTTATTTTCAGGCTAAAAAGCAGAAATTCCCCGTATTTTGGAGCAAAATTGCAGAAATTCCCCTAATTGTGGGGCAAAAAGAGAGAAATTCTTTTTATTTTGGGGCAAAACTCAGAAATTCCACTTATTTTGGGACAAAATTCCAGAAATTTCACTTATTTTGGGGCAAAATTGCAGAAATTTCACTTATTTTGGCAAAATTGCAGAAATTTAAATTATTTCAGAAAAAAAGCAGAAATTTTCTTATTTTGGTGCAAAAAGGCAGAAATTTCTTTTATTTTGGTACAAAATTGCAGAAATTTTTCTTATTTGGGGGCAAAAAGCAGAAATCCCCTATATTTTGGGGCAAAAATGCATAAATTCCTCTTATTTTGAGGTAAAAAGGCTGAAATTTCCCTTATTTGGGGGCAAAAAGACAGAAATTTCCCTTATTTTGAGGCAAAATTGCAGAAATTTCACTTATTTCAGGGTAATAAGTCAGAAATTTTTCTTACTTTGGGGCAAAAAACAGAAATTCCCTTTGTTTTGGGGGAAAAAGACAGAAATTCCACTTATTTAGAGGCAAAAAAGCAGAAATTCTTCTTTATTGGAGCAAAAATGAAGAAATTTATCTTTTTTTGTGGCAAAAGGTATACATTTCGCTTATTTTCGGGCTAAAAAGCAGAAATTCCCCGTATTTTGTATCAAAATTGCAGAAATTCCCCTTATTTTGGAGCAAAAATAAAGAAATTTCCCTTTTTTATGGTAAAAAGGTATGCATTCTTCTTATTTTCGGGCAAAAAGGCAGAAATTCCCCGTATTTTGGAGCAAAATTGCAGAAATTCCCCTAATTGTGGGGCAAAAAGGCAGAAATTCCCTATACGTTGGGGCAAAAAGACAGAAATTCTCCTTATTTCGGGGCAAAACTCAGAAATTCCACTTATTTTGGGGCAAAATTCCAGAAATTTCCCTTATTTTAGGGCAAAATTGCAGAAATTTCACTTATTTTGGGGCAAAATTGCAGAAAATTCACTTATTTCAGAAAAAAAAAGCAGAATTTATTTATTTTGGTGCAAAAAGGCAGAAATTTCTTTTATTTTGGTACAAAATTGCAGAAATTTTTCTTATTTTGGGGCGAAAAGGCAGAAATCTCCCATATTTTGTTGCAAAAATGCAGAAATTCCTCTTATTTTGAGGTAAAAAGGCTGAAATTCCCCTTATTTGGGGGCAAAAAGGCAGAAATTTCCCTTATTTTGGGGCAAAATTGCAGAAATTTCACTTATTTCAGGGTAATAAGTCAGAAATTGTTTTTACTTTGGGGCAAAAAAGACAGAAATTCTCTTTGTTTTGGGGGATAAAGACAGAAATTCCACTTATTTAGAGGCAAAAAAGCAGAAATTCCCCTTATTTTGGAGCAAAACTGAAGAAATTTCCCTTTTTTATGGCAAAAAGGTATGCATTCTTCTTATTTTCGGGCAAAAAGGCAGAAATTCCCCATATTTTGAAGCAAAATTGCAGAAATTCCCCTAATGGTGGGGCAAGAAGGGAGAAATTCCCTATATTTTGGGGCAAAAAGACAGAAATTCTCCTTATTTTGGGGCAAAACTCAGAAATTCCACTTATTTTGGTGCAAAATTCCAGAAATATCACTTATTTTGGGGCAAAATTGCAGAAATTTCACTTATTTTGAGGCAAAATTGCAGAAATTTCACTTATTTTGAGTCAAAAAGGCAGAAAATCCAATTATTTTGGGGTAAAAATGAAGAAATTCCCCTTGTTTTGAGGTAAAAAGGCTGAAATTCCCCTTTTTTGGAGGCAAAAAGGCAGAAATTCCCCGTATTTTGGGGCAAAAAGCAGATATTTCCCTTATTTTTGGGGAAAAATTTTAGAAATTTAACTTATTTCAGGGCAAAAAGTCAGAAATTCCGTTTATTTTTGGGGAAAAGTCAGAAATTGCACTTATTTTGAGTCAAAAAGGCGGAAAATCCCCTTATTTTGGAGTAAAAATGAAGAAATTTCCCTTTTTTATGGCAAAAGGTATACATTCTTTTTATTTTCGGGCAAAAAGGCAGAAATTCCCTGTATTTTGGAGCAAAATTGCAGAAATTCCTCTAATTTTGGGGCAAAAACGCAGAACTTCCCCTTATTTTGGGGTAAAACTGCAGAAATTTCACTTATTTCGCGGCAAAATGGCAGAAATTCACTTCATTTTCGGCGAAAAGGGAGAAAATTCCCGTATTTTGGAGCAAAATTGCAGAAATTCACCTAATTTTGGGGTAAAACATGCAGTAATTTTCTTTATTTTAAGGCAAAAAGGCAGAAATTCCCCTTATTTGTGGCAAAAATCAGAAATTCCCCTTATTTTAGAAAAAATTGCAGAAATTTCCTTTATTATGGGGAAAAATTGCAGAAATTTCTTTTATTGTAAGGCAAAATTGCAGAAATTTCATTTATTTCAGAGAAAAAAACAAAATTTTTTTTTATTTTAGGGCAAAATGCAGAAATTTCCATTATTTTGGGGCACAAAGACAGAAATTCACCTTCTTTTGGGGTAAAATTTCAAACATTTCACATATTTCAGGGCAAAAAGGCAGAAATTCCCCTTATTTGGGGGTAAAAAGGCAGAAATTCTTCATATTTTGGGTTAAAATTGCAGAAATTTCCCTTGTTTGGGAGCAAAAAGGCAGAAAATCCCCTTAATTTCGGGCAAAAAGGCAGAAATTCCCCGTATTTTGGAGCAAAATTGCAGAAATTCCCCTAATTGTGGGACAAAAAGGCAGAAATTCCCGATATGTTGGGGCAAAAAGACAGAAATTCTCCTTATTTTCGGGCAAAACTCAGAAATTCCATTTATTTTGGGGCAAAATTCCAGAAATTTCCCTTATTTTGGGGCAAAATTGCAGAAATTTCACTTATTTCAGGGCAAAATTCAAAAATTGCTTTTATTTTGGGGCAAAAAGACAGAAATTCCGTTTACTTTTGGGTAAAAAGGCAGAAATTTCACTTATTTTGAGGTAAGAAGGCAGAAATTCCTCTTATTTTGCGGCAAAAATGAAGAAATTTCCCTTTTTTGTGGCAAAAGGTATACATTCCCCTTATTTTTGGGCAAAAAAGCAGAAATTCCCCGTATTTTGGAGCACAATTGCAGAAAATCCCCTAATTGTGGGGCAAAAAGGCAGAAATTCCCATTATTTTGATGGCAAAAAGGCAGGAATTCACCTTATTTTGGGCTAAAATTGCAGAAATTTCACATATTTCAGGGCAAAAAGGCAGAAATTTCCCTTCATTTGGGGCAAAAATGAAGAAATTTCCCTTTTTTATGGCAAAAAGGTATGCATTCCCCTTATTTTCGGCAAAAAGGCAGAAATTCCCCGTATTTTGGAGCAAAATTGCAGAAATTCCCCTAATTGTGGGGCAAAAAGGCAGAAATTCTCTTTATTTTAGGGCAAAACTCAGAAATTCCACTTATTTTGGGGCAAAATTCCAGAAATTTCCCTTATTTTGGGGCAAAATTGCAGAAATTTCACTTATTTTGGGGCAAAATTGCAGAAATTTCACTTATTTCAGGTAAAAATGGCAGAAATTTTTCTTATTTTGGGGCAAAAAGGCAGAATTTCCTAATATTTTGTGGCAAAAATGCAGAAATTCCCCTTATTTTGAGGTAAAAAGGCTGAAATTCCCCTTATTTGGGTGCAAAAAGGCAGAAATTTTTTTTATTTTGGGGCAAAATTGCAGACATTTCACTTATTTCAGGGTAATAAGTCACAAATTTTCCTTATTTTGGGGCAAAAAAGACAGAAATTCCCCTAATTGTGGGGCAAAAAGGCAGAAATTCCCTATATGTTGAAGCAAAAAGACAGAAATTCTCCTTATTTTGGGGCAAAACTCAAAAATTCCACTTATTTTGGGGCAAAATTGCAGGAATTTACCTTATTTTGGGGCAAAATTGCAGAAATTTTCCTTATTTGGGGCAAAATTGCAGAAATTTCACTTATTTTCAGGTAAAAAGACTGAAATATCCTTTATTTTGGGGCAAAAAGGAAGAAATTCCCCTTATTTTGGGGCAAAATTGCAGAAATTTTTTTTATTTTGGGGCAAAAATGCTGAAATTCTTCTTATTTTGAGGTAAAATGCTGAAATTCCCCATATTTTGGGGCAAAAGGCAAAAATTCTTCTTATTTTGGGGCAAAAAGGCACAAATTTCCCTTATTTTCGGGCAAAATTGCAGAAATTTCATTTATTTCAGGGCAAAAATTCAGAAATTCCTTTTATTTTGGGGCAAAGAGCAGAAATTTCTTTTATTATGGTACAAAATTGAAGAAATTTTTCTTATTTTGAAACAAAAAGGCAGAAAATTCCCCTTATTTTGAGGCAAAAGGCAGAAATTATTCTCAATTTGAGGTAAAATGCAGAAATTCCCTTTATTTTGGGGCTAGAAAGCAGAAATTCCCCGTATTTTGAAGCAAAATTGCAGAAATTCTCATAATTTTCGGGCAAAAGGCAAAAATTCTCCTTATTTTGGGGCAAAAAGACAGAAAATCTCCTTTTTTGGGAGCAAACAGTCAGAAATTTTCCTTATTTTGGGGCAAAATTGCAGAAATTTCCTTTACATTGGGGCAAAATTGCAGAAATTTCCATATTTTGGGGCAAAATTGCAGAAATTTCACTTATTTCAGGGAAAAAAGGTGAAAATTTTTTTTGGGGGGCAAAAAGGCAGAAATTTTTTTTATTTTGGTACAAAATTGCAGAAATTTTTCTTATTTTGGGGCAAAAAGTCAGAAATTCCTCATATTTTGGGGCAAAAAGGCAGAAATTCCCCTTATTTTGAGGTAAAAAGGCTGAAATTCCCCTTATTTTGGGGCAAAAAGACAGAAATTTCGTTTATTTTGGGGAAAAGGCAGAAATTGCACTTATTTTGAGTCAAAAAGGTGGAAAATCCCCTTATTTTGGGGCAAAAATGAAGAAATTTGCTTTTTTTATGGCAAAAAGGTATACATTCCCTTTATTTTTGGGCAAAATGGCACAAATTCCCCGTATTTTGGAGCAACATTGCAGAAATTCCCCTAATTTTTGGGCAAAAAGGCAGAAATTCCCCTTATTTTGGGGTAAAACTGCAGAAATTTCACTTTTTTGCGGCAAAATGTCAGAAATTCCCCTTATTTTTGGCAAAAAAAGCAGATAATCCCCTTATTTTAGGGAAAAATTGCAGAAATTCCTCTTATTTTGGGGCAAAATTGCAGAAATTTCACTTATTTCGCGGCAAAATGTCAGAAATTCCCCTTATTTTAGGCAAAAAAGGCATAAAATTCCCGTATTTTGGAGAATAAATTGCAGAAATTCACCTAATTTTAGGGTAAAAAAATACAGTAATTTTCTTTATTTTTGGGCAAAAAGGCAGAAATTCTCCTTATTTTAGGGCAAAAAGGCAGAAATTCTTCTTATTTTAGGGCAAAATTGCAGAAATTTTCCTTATTTGGGGGCAAAAAACAGAAATTCCCCTTATTTTGGGGCAAAATTGCAGAAATTTCCCTTATTATGGGGAAAAATTGCAGAAATTTCCCTTATTTTAGGGCAAAATTGCAGAAATTTCACTTATTTCAGAGAAAAAAAGCAAAATTTTTCTTATTTTGGGGCAAAAAGGCAGAAATTCCCATTATTTTGGGGCAAAAAGGCAGAAATTCACCTTATTTTGGGGTAAAATTGCAGAAATTTCACATATTTTAGGGCAAAAAGACACAAATTCCCCTTATTTTAAGGCAGAAAGGCAGAAATTCCCCTTATTTTGGAATAAAATTGCAGAAATTTTTTTTCTTTAGGGGCAAAAAGGCAGAAAATCCACTTAATTTCGGGTAAAAAAGCAGAAATTCCTCTTATTTTGGAGCAAAATTGCAGAAACTCCCCTAATTTGGGGGCATAAAGGCAGAAATTCCCTTTATTTTGGGGCAAAAATAGAGAAATTCTCATTATTTTGGGGCAAAAATCAGAAATTTCCCTTATTTCGGGTCAAAATTTTAGAAATTTCTTTTATATTGTTACAGACTTGCAGAAATTTTTCTTATTTTGTGGCAAAAAGGCAGAAATTTCCCATATTTTGGTGCAAAAAGCCTAAAATTTCCTTTATTATGAGGTAAAATCCTGAAATTCCCCATATTTTGGGGCAAAAAGGCAGAAATTCCCCTCATTTGGAGGCAAAAATACACAAATTTCTCTTATTTTCGGGCATAATTGCAGGAATTTCATTTATTTCAGGGCAAAAAGTCAGAAATTCCTTTTATTTTGGGGCAAAAAGCAGAAATTTCTTTTATTTTGATACAAAATTGTAGAAATTTTCCTTATTTTGGAACAAAAAGGCAAAAATTACCCATATTTTGGGGAAAAAGGCAGAAATTCCCCTTATTTTGAGGTAAAAAGGCTGAAATTCCCGTTATTTTGGGGTAAAAAGGCAGAAATTCCCTTTACTTTGTGGCAAAAAGGCAGAAATTCCCGTTAATTGGGGCAGAAAAGCAGAAATTTTCCTTATTTAAGGGCAATAGGGCAGATATTCCCCATATTTTGTGGCAAAAAGGCAGAAATTCCCCTTATTTGGAGGTAAAATGATGAAATTCCCCCTTTTTTCGGCAAAAAGGCAGAAATTCCTATTATTTTGGGGCAAAATTGCAGAAATTTCCTTTATTTTGGGGCAAAATTGCAGAAATTTCCCTTATTTTGGGGCAAAATTGCAGAAATTTCACTTATTTCAGGGAAAAAGCACAGAAATTTCTCTTATTTTGGGGCAAATAGGCAGAAATTTCTTTTATTTTGGTACAAAATTGCAGAAATTTTCTTTATTTTGGGGCAAAAATGAAGAAATTCCCCATATTTTGGGGCAAAAAGGAAGAGATTCCCCTAATCATGAGGTAAAATGCTGAAATATCCCTTATTTTGGGGCAAAAAGACAGAAATTCCCTTTATTTTGTGGCAAAAAGGCAAAAATTTCCCTTATTTTGGGGCAAAATTGCAGAAATTTCACTTATTTCAGGGCAAAATTCAAAAATTCCTTTTATTTTTGGGCAAAAAGAGAAATTTTGTTTATTTTTGGGTAAAAAGGCAGAAATTTCACTTATTGTGAGGTAAGAAGGCAGAAATTCCTCTTATTTTGGGGCAAAAATGAAGAAATTTCCCTTTTTTGTGGCAAAAGGTATATATTCTCCTTATTTTCGGGCAAAAAAGCAGAAATATCCCGTTTTTTGGAGCACAATTGCAGAAAATCCCCTAATTGTGGGGCAAAAAGGCAGAAATTCCCTATATGTTGGGGCAAAAAGACAGAAATTCTCCTTATTTTGGGGCAAAACTCAGAAATTCCACTTAGTTTGGGGCAAAATTCCAGAAATTTCTCTTATTTTGGGGCAAATTTGCAGAAATTTCACTTATTTTGGGGCAAAATTGCAGAAATTTCACTTATTTCAGATAAAAAAAAGGCAGAAATTTTTCTTATTTTGGGGCAAAAAGGCAGAAATTCCTAATATTTTGTGGCAAAAATGCAGAAATTCCCTTTATTTTGAGGTAAAAAGGCTGAAATTCCCCTTATTTGGGGGCAAAAAGGCAGAAATTTCCCTTATTTTGGGGCAAAATTGCAGAAATTTCACTTATTTCAGGGCAAAATTCAAAAATTCCTTTTATTTTGGGGCTAAAAGTCAGAAATTCCGTTTATTTTTGGGTAAAAAGGCAGAAATTTCACTTATTTTGAGGTAAGAAGGCAGAAATTCCTCTTATTTTGGGGCAAAAATGAAGAAATTTCCCTTTTTTGTGGCAAAAGTTATACATTCCCCTTATTTTCGGGCAAAAAAGCAGAAATTCCCCGTATTTAGGAGCAAGATTGCAGAAAATCCCCTAATTGTGGGGCAAAAAGGCAGAAATTCCCTATATGTTGGGGCAAAAAGACAGAAATTCTCCTTATTTTGGGGCAAAACTCAGAAATTCCACTTATTTTGGGGCAAAATTCCAGAAATTTCCCTTATTTTGGGGCAAAATTGCAGAAATTTTACTTATTTTGGGGCAAAATTGCAGAAATTTCACTTATTTCAGGTAAAAATGGTAGAAATTTTTCTTATTTTGGGGCAAAAAGGCAGAAATTCCTAATATTTTGTGGCAAAAATGCAGAAATTCCCCTTATTTTGAGGTAAAAAGGCTGAAATTCCCCTTATTTGGGGGCAAAAAGGCAGAAATTTCCCTTATTTTTGGGCAAAATTGCAAACATTTCACTTATTTCAGGGTAATAAGTCAGAAATTTTTCTTATTTTGGGGCAAAAAACACAGAAATTCCCTTTGTTTTGGAAGGAAAATACAGAAATTCCACTTCTTTAGAGGCAAAAAGGCAGAAATTCCCCTTATTTTGAAGCAAAAATGAAGAAATTCCCCTAATTGTTGGGCAAAAAGGCAGAAATTCCCTATATGTTGGGGCAAAAAGACAGAAATTCTTCTTATTTTGGGACAAAACTCAGAAATTCCACTTATTTTGGGGCAAAATTGCAGGAATTTACCTTATTTTGAGGCAAAATTGCAGAAATTTCCCTTATTTGGGGCAAAACTGCAGAAATTTCACTTATTTTCAGGTAAAAAGGCTGAAATATCCTTTATTTTGGGGCAAAAAGGAAGAAATTCCCCTTATTTTGGGGCAAAATTGCAGAAATTTTCCTTATTTTGGGGCAAAAAGGCTGAAATTCTTATTTTGAGGTAAAATGCTAAAATTCCCCATATTTTGGGGCAAAAGGCAAAACTTCTTCTTATTTTGGGGCAAAGAGGCACAAATTTCTCTTATTTTCGGGCAAAATTGCAGAAATTTCATTTATTTCAGGGCAAAAAGTCAGAAATTCCTTTTATTTTGGGGCAAAGAGCAGAAATTTCTTTTATTATGGTACAAAATTGAAGAAATTTATCTTATTTTGAAACAAAAAGGCAGAAAATTCCCCTTATTTTGAGGCAAAAGGCAGAAATTATTCTCAATTTGAGGTAAAATGCAGAAATTCCCTTTAATTTGGGGCTAAAAAACAGAAATTCCCTGTATTTTGAAGCAAAATTGCAGAAATTCTCATAATTTTTGGGCAAAAAGGCAGAAATTCTCCTTATTATGGGGCAAAAAGACAGAAAATCTCCTTTTTCGGGAGCAAACAGTCAGAAATTCCCCTTATTTTGGGGCAAAATTGCAGAAATTTCCTTTACATTGGGGCAAAATTGTAGAAATTTCCCTTATTTTGGGGCAAAATTGCATAAATTTCACGTATTTCAGGGAAAAAAGGCAGAAATTTTTTTGGGGTGGCAAAAAGGCAGAAATTTTTTTTATTTTGGTACAAAATTGCAGAAATTTTTCTTATTTTGGGGCAAAAAGTCAGAAATTCCCTATATTTTGGGGCAAAAAGGCAGAAATTCCCCTTATTTTGAGGTAAAAAGGCTGAAATTCCCCTTATTTTGGGGCAAAAAGACAGAAATTTCGTTTATTTTGGGGAAAAGGCAGAAATTGCACTTATTTTGAGTCAAAAAGGTGGAAATTCCCCTTATTTTGGGGCAAAAATGAAGAAATTTGCTTTTTTATGGCAAAAGGTATACATTCCCTTTATTTTCGGGCAAAAAGGCAGAAATTCTTTGTATTTTGGAGCAAAATTGCAGAAATTCTCATAATTTTCGGGCAAAAAGGCAGAAATTCTCCTTATTTTGGGGCAAAAAGACAGAAAATCTCCTTTTTCGGGAGCAAACAGTCAGAAATTCCCCTTATTTTGGGGCAAAATTGCAGAAATTTCCTTTACATTGGGGCAAAATTGCAGAAATTTCCCTTATTTTGGGGCAAAACTGAAGAAATTTTCTTTTTTTATGGCAAAAAGGTAAGCATTCTTCTTATTTTCGGGCAAAAAGGCAGAAATTCCCCTATTTTGGAGCAAAATTGCAGAAATTCCCCTAATTGTGGGGCAAAAAGGCAGAAATTCCCTATATGTTGTGGCAAAAAGACAGAAATTCTCCTTATTTTGGGGCAAAACTCAGAAATTCCACTTATTTTAGGGCAAAATTCCAGAAATTTCCCTTATTTTGGGGCAAAATTGCAGAAATTTCACTTATTTTGAGGCAAAATTGCAGAAATTTCACTTATTTCATGGTAAAAAGGCAGAAATTTTCCTCATTTTGGGGCAAAAATGAAGAAATTCCAAATATTTTGTGGCAAAAATGCAAAAATTTTCCTTATTTTGTGATAAAAAGGCAGAAATTTCCCTTATTTGGGGGCAAAAAGCAGAAATTTCCCTTATTTGGGGGCAAAATTGAAGCAATTTCACTTATTTCAGGGTAATAAGTCAGAAATTTTCCTTATTTGGGGCAAAAATGACAGAAATTCCTTTTGTTTTGGGGGAAAAAGTCAGAAATTCCACTTATTTAGAAGCAAAAAAGCAGAAATTCCCCTTATTTTGGAGCAAAAATGAAGAAATTTTTTTTTTGTGGCAAAAGGTATGCATTCTTCTTATTTTCAGGCTAAAAAGCAGAAATTCCCTGTATTTTGGAGCAAAATTGCAGAAATTCCCCTAATTGTGGGGCAAAAAGACAGAAATTCTTTTTATTTTGGGGCAAAACTCAGAAATTCCACTTATTTTGGGACAAAATTCCAGAAATTTCACTTATTTTGGGGCAAAATTGCAGAAATTTCACTTATTTTGGCAAAATTGCAGAAATTTCAATTATTTCAGAAAAAAAGCAGAAATTTTCTTATTTTGGTGCAAAAAGGCAGAAATTTCTTTTATTTTGGTACAAAATTGCAGAAATTTTTCTTATTTGGGGGCAAAAAGCAGAAATCCCCTATATTTTGGGGCAAAAATGCATAAATTCATCTTATTTTGAGGTAAAAAGGCTGAAATTTCCCTTATTTGGGGGCAAAAAGACAGAAATTTCCCTTATTTTGAGGCAAAATTGCAAAAATTTCACTTATTTCAGGGTAATAAGTCAGAAATTTTTCTTACTTTGGGGCAAAAAACAGAAATTCCCTTTGTTTTGGGGGAAAAAGACAGAAATTCCACTTATTAAGAGGCAAAAAAGCAGAAATTCTTCTTTATTGGAGCAAAAATGAAGAAATTTATCTTTTTTTGTGGCAAAAGGTATACATTCCGCTTATTTTCGGGCTAAAAAGCAGAAATTCCCCGTATTTTGTATCAAAATTGCAGAAATTCCCCTTATTTTGGAGCAAAAATAAAGAAATTTCCCTTTATTATGGTAAAAAGGTATGCATTCTTCTTATTTTCGGGCAAAAAGGCAGAAATTCCCCGTATTTTGGAGCAAAATTGCAGAAATTCCCCTAATTGTGGGGCAAAAAGGCAGAAATTCCCTATATGTTGGGGCAAAAAGACAGAAATTCTCCTTATTTCGGGGCAAAACTCAGAAATTCCACTTATTTTGGGGCAAAATTCCAGAAATTTCCCTTATTTTAGGGAAAAATTGCAGAAATTTCACTTATTTTGGGGCAAAATTGCAGAAATTTCACTTATTTCAGAAAAAAAGCAGAATTTATTTATTTTGGTGCAAAAAGGCAGAAATTTCTTTTATTTTGGTACAAAATTGCAGAAATTTTTCTTATTTTGGGGCGAAAAGGCAGAAATCTCCCATATTTTGTGGCAAAAATGCAGAAATTTCTCTTATTTTGAGGTAAAAAGGCTGAAATTCCCCTTATTTGGGGGCAAAAAGGCAGAAATTTCCCTTATTTTGGGGCAAAATTGCAGAAATTTCACTTATTTCAGGGTAATAAGTCAGAAATTGTTTTTACTTTGGGGCAAAAAAGACAGAAATTCTCTTTGTTTTGGGGGAAAAAGACAGAAATTCCACTTATTTAGAGGCACAAAAGCAGAAATTCCCCTTATTTTGGAGCAAAACTGAAGAAATTTCCCTTTTTTATGGCAAAAAGGTATGCATTCTTCTTATTTTCGGGCAAAAAGGCAGAAATTCCCCCTATTTTGAAGCAAAATTGCAGAAATTCCCCTAATGGTGGGGCAAGAAGGGAGAAATTCCCTATATTTTGGGGCAAAAAGACAGAAATTCTCCTTATTTTGGGGCAAAACTCAGAAATTCCACTTATTTTGGTGCAAAATTCCAGAAATTTCCCTTATTTGGGGGCAAAATTGCAGAAATTTCACTTATTTTGGGGCAAAATTGCAGAAATTTAACTTATTTAAGAAAAAAATTCAGAAATTTTCCTATTTTGGTGCAAAAAGGCAGAAATTTTTTTTATTTTGATACAAAATTGCAGAAATTTTTCTTTTTTTGTGGCAAAAAAGCAGAAATCACTATATATTGGGGCAAAAATGCAGAAATTCCTCTTATTTTGAGGGAAAAGGCGAAATTTTCCTTATTTGGGGGCAAAAAGGCAGAAATTTCCCTTATTTTGAGGCAAAATTGCAGAAATTTCACTTATTTCAGTGTAATAAGTCAGAAATTTTCCTTATTTTGGGGCAAAAAAGCCAAAAATTCCCTTTGTTTTGGGGGAAAAAGACAGAAATTCCACTTTTTTAGAGGCAAAAAAGCAGAAATTCCTTTTATTTTGGAGTAAAAATGAAGAAATTTCCCTTTTTTGTGGCAAAAGTTATACATTCCACTTATATTTGGGCTAGAAAGCAGAAATTACCCGTATTTTGGAGCAAAATTACAGAAATTCCCCTAATTGTGGGGCAAAAAGGCAGAAATTCCCTATATGTTAGGGCAAAAAGACAGAAATTCTCCTTATTTTGGGGCAAAACTCAGAAATTCCACTTATTTTGGGGCAAAATTCCAGAAATTTCCATAATTTTGTAGCAAAATTGCAGAAATTTCACTTATCTTGGGGCAAAATTGCAGAAATTTCACTTATTTCATAGTAAAAAGGCAGAAATTTTCCTTATTTTTGGGCAAAAATGCAGAGATTCCAAATATTTTGTGGTAAAAATGCAAAAATTCCCCTTATTTTGAGGTAAAAAGGCAGAAATTCCCCTTATTTGGGGGCAAAAATCAGAAATTTTCCTTATTCTGGGGCAAAATTGCAGAAATTTCACTTATTTCAGGGTAATAAGTCAGAAATTTTCCTTATTTGGGGCAAAAAAGACAGAAATTCCCTTTGTTTTGGGAAAAAAAGACAGAAATTCCACTTATTTAGAAGCAAAAAAGCAGAAATTTCCCTTATTTTGGTGCAAAAATGAAGAAATTTCCCTTTTTTGTGGCAAAAGGTATACATTCCCCTTATTTTCAGGCTAAAAAGCAGAAATTCCCCGTATTTTGGAGCAAAATTGCATAAATTCCCCTAATTGTGGGGCAAAAAGGCAGAAATTCCCTATATGTTGGGGCAAAAAGACAGAAATTCTCTTTATTTTGGGGCAAAACTCAGAAATTCCACTTATTTTGGGCCAAAATTCCAGAAATATCACTTATTTTGGGGCAAAATTGCAGGAATTTCACTTATTTTGGGGCAAAATTGCAGAAATTTCACTTATTTCAGAAAAAAAAAGCAGAAATTTTCTTATTTTGATGCAAAAGGCAGAAATTTCTTTTATTTTGGTACAAAATTGCAGAAATTTTTCTTATTTGGGGGCAAAAAGGCATAAATCTCTTATATTTTGGGACAAAAATGCATAAATTCCTCTTATTTTGAGGTAAAAAGTCTGAAATTCCCCTTATTTGGGGGCAAAAAGGCAGAAATTTTCCTTATTTTGAGGCAAAATTGCAGAAATATCACTTATTTCAGGGTAATAAGTCAGAAATTTTCCTTATTTTGGGGCAAAAAACAGAAATTTCCTTTGTTTTGGGGGAAAAAGACAGAAATTCCACTTATTTAGAGGCAAAAAAGCAGAAATTCTTCTTATTTTGAAGCAAAAATGAAGAAATTTATCTTTTTTGTGGCAAAAGGTATACATTCCCCTTATTTTCGGGCTAAAAAGAAGAAATTCCCCGTATTTTGGAGCAAAATTGAAGAAATTCCCCTTATTTTGGAGCAAAAATGAAGAAATTTCCCTTTTTTATGGCAAAAAGGTATGCATTCTTTATATATTCGTGCAAAAAGGCAGAAATTCCCCGTATTTTGGAGCAAAATTGCAGAAATTCCCCTAAATGTGGGGCAAAAATGCAGAAATTCCCTATATTTTATGACAAAAAGAGAGAAATCTCTTATTTTGGGGCAAAACTCAGAAATTCCACTTATTTTGGGGCAAAATTCCAGAAATTTCCCTTATTTAGGGGCAAAATTGCAGAAATTTCACTTATTTTGGGGCAAAATTGCAGAAATTTCACTTATTTCAGAGAAAAAAAGTAGAAATTTTCCTTATTTTGGTGCAAAAAGGCAGAAATTCCAAATATTTTGTGGGAAAAAGGCAGAAATTCCCCTTATTTTGAGGTAAAAAAGCTGAAATTCCCCTTCATTGGGGACAAAAAGGCAGAAATTTCCCTTATTTTGGGGCAAAATTGCAGAAATTTCACTTATTTCAGGGTAATAAGTCAGAAATTTTCCTAATTTTGGGGCCAAATGACAGAAATTTTCTTTGTTTTGGGGGGAAAAGACAGAAATTCCACTTATTTAGAGGCAAAAAAGCATAAATTTCCCTTATTTTGGAGCAAAAATGAAGAAATTTCCTTTTTTTATGGCAAAAAGGTATGCATTCTTTATATTTTCGGGCAAAAAAGCAGAAATTCCCCGTATTTTGGATCAAAATTGCAGAAATTCCCCTAATTGTGGGGCGAAAAGGCAGAAATTCCCTGTGTGTTGAGGCAAAAAGACAGAAATTCTCCTTATTTTGGGGCAAAACTCAGAAATTCCACTTATTATGGGGCAAAATTGCAGAAATTTCACTTATTTCAGAGTAATAAGTCAGAAATTTTCCTTATTTTGGTGCAAAAAGGACAAAAATTCCCTTTGTTTTGAAGGATAAAGACAGAAATTCCACTTATTTAGAGGCAAAAAAGCAGAAATTCCCCTTATTTTGGAGAAAAACTAATGAAATTTCTCTTTTTTATCGCAAAAAGGTATGCATTCTTCTTATTTTCGGGCAAAAGGCAGAAATTCCCCGTATTTTGGATCAAAATTGCAGAAATTCCCCTAATTGTGGGGCAAAACGGCAGAAATTCCCTATATGTTGGGGCAAAAAGACAGAAATTCTCCTTATTTCGGGGGAAAACTCAGAAATTCCACTTATTTTGGGGCAAAATTCCAGAAATTTCCCTTATTTTGGGGCAAAATTGCAGAAATTTCACTTATTTTGAAGCAAAATTGCAGAAATTTCACTTATTTAAAAAAAATTCAGAAATTTTCCTATTTTGGTGCAAAAAGGCAGAAATTTCTTTGATTTTGGTACAAAATTGCAGAAATTTTTCTCATTTTGGGGCAAAAAGGCAGAAATCTCCCATATTTTGGGGAAAAAATGCAGAAATTCCCCTTATTTTGAGGTAAAAAGGCTGAAATTCCCATTATTTCGGGGCAAAAAGGCAGAAATTTCCCTTATTTTGAGGCAAAATTGCAGAAATTTCACTTATTTCATTGTAATAAGTCAGAAATTTTCCTTATTATGGGGCAAAAAAGACAGAAATTCCCTTTGTTTTGGGGGAAAAAGACAGAAATTCCACTATTTTAGAGGCAAAAAAGCAGAAATTCCTTTTATTTTGGAGTAAAAATGAAGAAATTTCCCTTTTTTGTGGCAAAAGGTATACATTCCACTTATTTTTGGGCTAAAAAGCAGAAATTCCCCGTATTTTGGAGCAAAATTGCAGAAATTCCCCTAATTGTGGGGCAAAAAGGCAGAAATTCCCTATATGTTGGGGCAAAAAGACAGAAATTCTCCTTATTTTGGGGCAAAACTCAGAAATTCCACTTATTTTGGGGCAAAATTCCAGAAATTTCCCTTATTTTGGGGCAAAATTGCAGAAATTTCATTTATTTTGGGGCAAAATTGCAGAAATTTCACTTATTTCAGGGAAAAAAGGCAGAAATTTTTCTTATTTTGTGGCAAAAAAACCAGAAATTTCTTTTATTTTGTGGCAAAAATGCAGAAATTCCCCTTCTTTTGAGGTAAAAAGGCTGAAATTTCCCTTATTTAATGGCAAAAAGTCAGAAATTTCCTTTATTTTGGGGCAAAATTGGAGAAATTTCACTTATTTCAGGGTAATAAGTCAGAAATTTTACTTATTTTGGGGCCAAAATAACAGAAATTCTCTTTGTTTTGAAGGAAAAGACAGAAATTCCACTTATTTAGAGGCAAAAAAGCAGAAATTCCCCTTATTTTGAAGCAAAAATGAAGAAATTTCCTTTTTTTTATGGCAAAAAGGTATGCATTCTTCTTATTTTCGGGCAAAAAGGCAGAAATTCCCCGTATTTTGGAGCAAAATTGCAGAAATTCCCCTAATTGTGGGGCAAAAAGACAGAAATTCAATATATGTTGGGGCAAAAAGACAGAAATTCTCCTTATTTTGGGGCAAAACTCAGAAATTCCACTTATTTTGGGGCATAATTCCAGAAATTTTCTTTATTTTGGGGCAAAATTGCAGAAATTTCACTTATTTTGGGGCAAAATTGCAGAAATTTCACTTATTTCATGGTAAAAAGGCAGAAATTTTCCTTATTTTAAGGCGAAAATGCAGAAATTCCTAATATTTTGTGGTAAAAATGCAGAAATTCCCCTTATTTTGAGGTAAAAAGGCTGAAATTCCCCTTATTTGGGAACAAAAAAGCAGAAATTTCCCTTATTTTGGGGCAAAATTGCAGAAATTTCACTTATTTCAGGGTAAAAGTAAGAAATTTTCCTTATTTGGGGCAAAAAAGACAGAAATCCCATTTGTTTTGGGGGAAAAAGACAGAAATTCCACTTATTTAGAGGCAAAAAAGCAGAAATCCCCTTATTTTGGATCAAAAATGAAGAAATTTCCCTTTTTTGTGGCAAAAGGTATACATTCCCCTTATTTTCAGGCTAAAAAGCAGAAATTCTCCGTATTTTGGAGCAAAATTGCAAAAATTCCCCTAATTGTGGGGCAAAAATGCAGAAATTCTCTATATGTTAGGGCAAAAGGAAAGAAATTCTTTTTATTTTGGGGCAAAACTCAGAAATTTTACTTATTTTGGGGCAAAATTCCAGATATTTCCCTTATTTTGGGGCAAAATTGCAGAAATTTTACTTATTTTGGGGCAAAATTGCAGAAATATCACTTATTTCAGGGAAAAAAGGCAGAAATTTTTCTTATTTTGGGGCAAAAAAGACAGAAATTCCCTTTGCTTTGGGGGAAAAAGAGAGAAATTCAACTTATTTAGAGGCAAAAAAGCAGAAATTCTTCTTATTTTGGAGCAAAAATGAAGAAATTTTCTTTTTTTATGGAAAAAAGGTATGCATTCTTCTTATTTTCAGACAAAAAGGCAGAAATTCCCCGTATTTTGGAGCAAAATTGCAGAAATTTCCCTAATTGTGTGCAAAAAGGCAAAAATTCCCTATATGTTGTGGCAAAAAGACAGAAATTCTCCTTATTTTGGGGCAAAATTCAGAAATTTCACTTATTTTTGGGCAAAATTGCAGAAATTTCACTTATTTCAGAAAAAAAGGAGAAATTTTCTTATTTTGGGGCAAAAGGCAGAAATTCTCCTTATTTTAGGGCAAAATTGCAGAAATTTCCCTTATTTTGTGACAAAAAACAGAAATTCTCTTTATTTTGGGGCAATATTACAGAAAATACCTTTATTATGGGGAAAAATTGCAGATATTTCTTTTATTTTAAGGATAAATTGCAGAAATTTCACTTATTTCAGAGAAAAAAAGCAAAACTTTTTCTTATTTTAGGGCAAAATGCAGAAATTCCCATTATTATGGGGCACAATGGCAGAAATTCACCTTATTTTGGGGTGAAATTGCAGACATTTCACATATTTCAGGGCAAAAAGGCAGAAATTCCCCTTATTTTGGAGCAAAAATGAAAAAATTTCCATTTTTTATGGCAAAAAGGTATACATTCTTCTTATTTTCGGGCAAAAAGGCAGAAATTCCCTGTATTTTGGAGAAAAATTGCAGAAATTCCCCTAATTGTGGGGCAAAAAGGCAGAAATTTCCTATATGTTGGGGCAAAAAGACAGAAATTCTCCTTATTTTGGGGCAAAACTCAGAAATTCCACTTATTTTGGGGCAAAATGCCAGAAATTTCCCTTATTTTGGGGCAAAATTGCAGAAATTTCTCTTATTTTGGGGCAAAATTGCAGAAATTTCTCTTATTTCGGAAAAAAAGCATAATTTATTTATTTTGGTGCAAAAAGGCAGAAATTTCTTTTATTTTGGTACAAAATTGCAGATATTTTTCTTATTGTGGGGCAAAAATGCAGAAATCTCCCATATATTGGGGCAAAATGCAGAAATTCCTCTTATTTTGAGGTAAAAAGGCTGAAATTCCCATTATTTGGAAGCAAAAAGGCAGAAATTTCCCTTATTTTGAGACAAAATTGCAGAAATTTCACTTATTTCGGAGAAAAAAAGCAAAAATTTTTCTTATTTTAGGGCAAAATGCAGAAATTCCCAATATTTTGGGGGCAAAAAGGCATAAATTCCCCTTATTTGGGGGCAAAAAGGCAGATATTCCCCTTATTTTGGGATAAAATTGCAGAAATGTCCCTTGTTTGGGGGCAAAATGCAGAAAATCCCCATAATTTCGGGCAAAAAAGCAGAAATTCCCCGTATTTTGGAGCAAAATTGCAGAAATTCCCCTAATATTGGGGCAAAAATGCAGAAATTCCCTTTATTTGGGGCAAATCGGCAGAAGTTCTTCTTATTTTTGGGAAAAGAGGCAGAAATTCCCTGTATTTTGAAGCAAAATTGCAGAAACTCCCCTAATTTTGGGGCAAAAAGGCAGAAATTCCCTTTATTTTGGGGCAAAAATACAGAAATTCTCCTTATATTGGGGCAAAAATCAGAAATTTCCCTAATTTTGGAGCAAAATTTTAGAAATTTCTTTTATTTTGGTACAGAATTGCAGAAATTTTTCTTATTTTGTGGCAAAAATGTAGAAATTTCCCATATTTTGGGGCAAAAATGCAGAAATTCTTCTTATTTTGAGGTAAAAAGGCTGAAATTCCCCTTATTTGGGGGCAAAAAGGCAGAAATTTCTCTTATTTTGGGGCAAAATTGCAGAAATTTCACTTATTTCAGGGAAATAAGTCAGAAATTTTCCTTATTTTGAGGCAAAAAAGACAGAAATTCCCTTTGTTTTGGGGCACAATGGCAGAAATTCCACTTATTTAGAGGCAAAAAAGCAGATATTCCCCTTATTTTGAAGCAAAAATGAAGAAATTTCTATTTCTTATGGCAAAAAGGTATGCATTCGTCTTATTTTTGGGCAAAAAGGCAGAAATTCTTTGTATTTTGGAGCAAGATTGCAGAAATTCCCCTAATTGTGGGGCAAAAAGGCAGAAATCCCCTATATGTTGGGGCAAAAAGAAAGAAATTCTCCTTATTTTGGGGCAAAACTCAGAAATTCCACTTATTTTGGGGCAAAATTTCAGAAATTTCCCTTATTTTGGAGCAAAATTGCAGAAATTTCACTTATTTCAAAGAAAAAAAAGCACAAATTTTCTTATTTTGGGGCAAAAAGGCAGAAATTTCATTTATTTTGGTACAAAATTGCAGAAATTTTTCTTAATTTGGGCAAAAATGCAGAAATTTCCCATATTTTTCGACAAAAATGCAGAAATTCCCCTTATTTTGAGGTAAAAAGGCTGAAATTCCTCTTATTTTGGGGCAAAAAGTTAGAAATTCCCCTTATTTTAAAGGAAAAAGACAGAAATTCCGTTTATTTTTGTGGAAAAGTCAGAAATTGCACTTATTTTGAGTCAAAAAGGCGGAAAATCCCCTTATTTTGGGGTAAAAAATGAAGAAATTAACCTTTTTTATGGCAAAAAGGTATACATTCTTTTTATTTTCGAGCAAAATTGCAGAAATTCCCCTAATTATGGGGAAAAAAGGCAGAAATTCCCCGTAATTTGGAGCAAAATTGCAGAAATTCCCCTAATTTTGGGGCAAAAACGCAGAACGTCCTTTTATTTTGGGGTAAAACTGCAGAAATTTCACTTATTTCGCGGCAAAATGGCAGAAATTCCCTTTATTTTCGGAGAAAAAGGCAGAAAATCCCCGTATTTTAGAGCAAAATTGCAGAAATTTACCTAATTTTGGGGTTAAACATGCAATAATTTTCTTTATTTGGGGGCAAAAAGGCAGAAATTCCCCTTATTTTGGGGCAAAAATCAAAAATATCCCTTATTTTGGGGCAAAATTTTAGAAATTTCTTTTATTTTGGTACAGAATTGCAGAAATTTTTCTTATTTTGTGGCAAAAAGGAAGAAATTTCCCATATTTTGGAACAAAAATGCAGAAATTCCCCTTATTTTGAGGTAAAAGGGCTGAAATTCCCCTTATTTTGGGGCACAAAGAAAGAAATTTCACTTATTTTGGGGCAAAATTGCAGAAATTTCACTTATTTCAGAAAATAAAGGAGAAATTTTCTTATTTTCGGGCAAAAAGTCAGAAATTTCTTTTTTTTGGTACAAAATTGCAGAAATTTTTCTTATTTTGGGGCAAAAAGGCATAAATTTCCCATATTTTGGGGCAAAAATGCTGAAATTCCCCTTATTTCGGGGCAAAAAGGCAGAAATTTCCCTTATTTTGGGGCAAAATTGCAGAAATTTCACTTATTTCAGGGTAATAAGTCAGAAATTTTCCTTACTTTGGGGCCAAAAGGACAAAAATTCCCTTTGTTTTTGGGGAAAAAGACAGAAATTCCACTTATTTAGAGGCAAAAAAGCAGAAATTTCTCTTATTTTGGAGCAAAAATGAAGAAATTTCCCTTTTTTATGGCAAAAAGTTATGCATTCTTCTTATTTTCGGGCAAAAAGGCAGAAATTCCCCGTATTTTGGAGCAAAATTGCAGAAATCCCCCTAATTGTGGGGCAAAAAGGCAGAAATTCCCTATATGTTGGGGCAAAAAGACAGAAATTCTCATTATTTTGGGGCAAAACTCAGAAATTCCACTTATTTTGGCGCAAAATTCCAGAAATTTCCCTTATTTTGAGGCAAAATTGCAGAAATTTCACTTATTTTGGGTCAAAATTGCAAAAATTTCACTTATGTCAGAAAAAAAAAGCAGAAATTTTCTTATTTTGGTGCAAAAAGGCAGAAATTTCTAATATTTTGGTACAAAATTGCAGAAATTTTTCTTATTTTAGGGCAAAAAGGCAGAAATCTCCCATATTTTGGGGCAAAAATGCAGAAATTCCTCTTATTTTTAGGTAAAAAGGCTGAAATTCCCCTTATTTGGGGGCAAAAATTTCCCTTATTTTGAGGCAAAATTGCAGAAATTTCACTTATTTCAGAGAACAAAAGCAGAAATTTTCTTATTTTGGGGCAAAAAGGCAGAAATTTCTTTTATTTTGGTACAAAATTGCAGAAATGTTTCTTATTTTGGGGCAAAAAGGCAGAAATCTCCCATATTTTGGGGCAAAAAAGCAGAAATTTCCCTTATTTTAAGGTAAAAACGCTGAAATTCCCCTTATTTGGGGGCAAAAAGGCAGAAATTTCCCTTATTTTGAGGCAAAATTGCAGAAATTTCACTTATTTCAGAATAATAAGTCAGAAATTTTCCTTATTTTGGGGCAAAAAACAGAAATTCTCTTTGTTTTAAAGGAAAAAGACTGATATTCCACTTATTTAGAGGCTAAAAAGCAGAAATTCTTATTATTTTGGAGCAAAAATGAAGAAATTTTCCTTTTTTTGTGGAAAAAGGTAAACATTCCTCTAATTTTCGGGCTAAAAAGCAGAAATTCCCCGTATTTTGGAGCAAAATTGCAGAAATTCCCCTAATTGTGGGGCAAAAAGGCAGAAATTCCCTATATGTTGGGGCAAAAAGACAGAAATTCTCCTTATTTTGGGGCAAAACTCAGAAATTCCACTTATTTTGGGGCAAAATTCCAGAAATTTCCCTTATTTTGGGGCAAAATTGCAGAAATTTCACTTATTTTGGGGCGAAATTGCAGAAATTTCACTTTTTTCATGGAAAAAAATGCAGAAATTTTCCTTATTTTGGGGCAAAAAGGCAGAAATTCCTCTTATTTTGAGGTAAAAAGGCTGAAATTCCCCTTATTTGGGGGCAAAAAGGCATAAATTTCCCTTATTTTGGGGCAAAATTGCAGAAATTTCACTTATTTCCGGGTAATAAGTCAGAAATTTTCCTTTTTTTGGGGCAAAAAAGACAGAAATTCCCTTTGTTTTGGGATAAAAAGACAGAAATTCCACTTATTTAGAGGCAAAAAAGCAGAAATTCCACTTATTTTGGAGTAAAAATTAAGAGATTTCCCTTTTTTATGGCAAAAAGGTATGCATTCTTTTTATTTTCGGACAAAAAGGCAGAAATTCCCCGTATTTTGGAGCAAAATTGCAGAAATTTCACTTATTTCAGAATAAAAATGAGAAATTTTCTTATTTTGGGGCAAAAGGCAGAAATTCCCCTTATTTTATGGCAAAATTGCAGAAATTGCCTTTATTTGGGGACAAAAAACAGAAATTCCCTTTATTTTGGGGCAAAATTGCAGAAAATTTTTTTATTATGGGAAAAAATTGAAGATATTTCTTTTATTTTAAGGCAACATTGCAGAAATTTCACTTATTTCAGAGAAAAAAACAAAAATCTTTCTTATTTTTGGCAAAATGCAGAAATTCCCATTATTTTGGGGCAAAAAGGCAGAAATTCACCTTATTTTGGGGTAAAATTGAAGACATGTCACATATTTCAGGGCATAAAGGCAGAAATTGCCCTTATTTGGGGGCAAAAAGGCAGAAATTCCTCTTATTTTGGGAAAAATTGCAGAAATTACTCTTGTTTGGGGGCAAAAAGGCAGAAAATCCCCTTAATTTCGGGCAAAAAGCCAGAAATTCCCTGTATTTTGGAGCAAAATTGCAGAAATTCTCCTAATATTAGGGCAAAAATGCAGAAATTCCCTTTATTTGGGGCAAATTGGCAGAAGTTCCCCTTATTTTCAGGAAAAGAGGCAGAAATTCCCATTATTTTGAAGCAAAATTGCAGAAACTCCCCTAATTTTGGGGCAAAAAGGCAGAAATTCCCTTTATTTTGGGGCAAAAATACAGAAATTCTCCTTATATCTGGGCAAAAATCAGAAATTTCCCTTATTTTGGAGCAAAATTTTAGAAATTTCTTTTATTTTGGTACAGAATTGGAGAAATTTTTCTTATTCTGTGGCAAAAAGGCAGAAATTTCTTTTATTTTGGTGCAAAATTGCAAAAATTTTTCTAATTTTGGGGCAAAAAGGCATAAATTTCCCATATTTTGGGGCAAAAATGTAGAAATTTTCTTTATTTTGAGGTAAAAAGGCTGAAATTTCCCTTATTTGGGGGCAAAAAGGCAGAAATTTCTCTTCTTTTGGGGCAAAATTGCAGAAATTTCACTTATTTCAGAAAAAAAGGAAAAATTTTCTTATTTGGGGGCAAAAAGGCAGAAATTTCTTTTATTTTGGTGCAAAATTACAGAAATTTTCTTTATTTTGGGGCAAAAAAGACAGAAATTCCCTTTGTTTTGGGGGAAAAAGACAGAAATTCCACTTATTTAGAGGCAAAAAAGCAGAAATTCCCCTTATTTTGGAGCAAAAATGAAGAAATTTCCCTTTTTCATGGCAAAAAGGTATGCATTCTTCTTATTTTCGGGCAAAAAGGCAGAAATTCCCTATATGTTGGAGCAAAAAGTCAGAAATTCTCCTTATTTTGGGGCAAAACTCAGATATTCCACATATTTTGGGGCAAAATTCCATAAATTTCCCTTATTTTGGGGCAAAATTGCAGAAATATCACTTATTTTAAGGCAAAATTGGAGAAATTTCACTTATTTCAGAAGAAAAAAGCAGAAATTTTCTTGTTTTGGGGCAAAAAGGGAGAAATTTCTTTTATTTTTGTACAAAATTGCAGAAATTTTTCTTATTTTGGGGCAAGAAGGCAGAAATTTCCTATATTTTGGGGCAAAAATTCAGAAATTCCCCTTATTTTTAGGTAAAAAGGCTGAAATTCTCTTTATTTGGGAGCAAAAAGGCAGAAATTGCCCTGATTTTGTGGCAAAATTCCAGAAATTTCACTTATTTTAGGGTAATAAGTCAGAAATTTTTTATTTTGGGGCAAAAAGGCAGAAATTTCTTTTATTTTGGTACAAAATTACAGAAATTTTTCTTATTTTGGGGCAAAAAAGAAGAAATTTCCCTTATTTTGGGGCAAAATTGCAGAAATTTCACTTATTTTGATGTAAAAAGGCTGAAATTCCCCTTATTTTGGGCCAAAATGGCAGAAGTTTTCCTTATTTTGGGGCAAAATTGCAGAAATTTCACTTATTTCAAGGTAATAAGTCAGAAATTTTCCTTATTTTGGGGCAAAAAAACAGAAATTCCTTGTTTTGGGGGAAAAAGACAGAAATTCCACTTATTTAGAGGCAAAAAAGCAGAAATTCCCCATATTTTGGAGCAAAATTGCAGAAATTCCCCTAATTGTGGTGCAAAAAGGCAGAAATTCCCTATATGTTAGGGCAAAACGACAGAAATTCTCCTCATTTGGGGGCAAAATTCAGAAATTCCATTTATTTTGGGGCAAAATTCCCAAAATTCCCCTCATTTTGGGGCAAAATTGCAGAAATTTCAATTATTTTGGGGCAAAATTGCAGAAATTTCACTTTTTTCAGGGAAAAAAGGCCGAAATTTACCGTTTTTAGAAGCAAAAAGGCAGAAATTCCTAATATTTTGAGGCAAAAATGCAGAAATTCCATTTATTTATAGGCAAAAAAGCAGAAATTCCCCTTACTTTGGAGCAAAATTGCAGAAATTTCCCTTTTTATAGCCAAAAGGTATGCATTCATCTTATTTTCAGGCAAAAAGGCAGAAATTCCCTGTATTTTGGAGTAAAATTGCAGAAATTCCCTATATGTTGGGGCAAAAAGACAGAAATTCTCCTTATTTTGGGGCAAAACTCAGAAATTCCACTTATTTTGGAACAAAATTTCAGAAATTTCCCTTATTTTTGGCCAAAATTGCAGAAATTTCACTTATTTTGGGGCAAAATTGCAGAAATTTCACTTATTTCAGAGAAAAAAAGCAGAAATTTTCTTATTTTGGGGCAAAAAAGCAGAAATTTCCCATATTTTGAGGCAAAAATGCAGAAATTCCCCTTATTTTGAGGTAAAAAGGCTGAAATTCCCCTTATTTGGGGGCAAAAAGGCAGAAATTTCCCATATTTTGGGGCAAAATTGCAGAAATTTCACTTATTTCAGGGTACTAAGTCAGAAATTTTTCTTACTTTGGGGCAAAAAAGACAGAAATTCCCTTTGTTTTCAGGGAAAAAGACAGAAATTCCACTTATTTAGAGGCAAAAATGCAGAAATTCCCCTTATTTTGAAGCAAAAATGAAGAAATTTCTATTTCTTATGGCAAAAAGGTATGCATTCTTCTTATTTTCGGGCAAAAAGGCAGAAATTCTTTGTATTTTGGAGCAAAATTGCAGAAATTCCCCTAATTGTGGGGCAAAAAGGCAGAAATCCCCTATATGTTGGGGCAAAAAGAAAGAAATTCTCCTTATTTTGGGGCAAAACTCAGAAATTCCACTTATTTTGGGGCAAAATTTCAGAAATTTCCCTCATTTTGGAGCAAAATTGCAGAAATTTCACTTATTTCAAAGAAAAAAAGCACAAATTTTCTTATTTTGGGGCAAAAAGGCAGAAATTTCATTTATTTTGGTACAAAATTGCGGAAATTTTTCTTAATTTGGGCAAAAATGCAGAAATTTCCCATATTTTTCGACAAAAATGCAGAAATTCCCCTTATTTTGAGGTAAAAAGGCTGAAATTCCCCTTATTTTGGGGCAAAAAGTTAGAAATTCCCCTTATTTTAAAGGAAAAAGACAGAAATTCCGTTTATTTTTGTGGAAAAGTCAGAAATTGCACTTATTTTGAGTCAAAAAGGCGGAAAATCCCCTTATTTTGGGGTAAAAAATGAAGAAATTAACCTTTTTTATGGCAAAAAGGTATACATTCTTTTTATTTTCGAGCAAAATTGCAGAAATTCCCCTAATTATGGGGAAAAAAGGCAGAAATTCCCCGTAATTTGGAGCAAAATTGCAGAAATTCCCCTAATTTTGGGGCAAAAACGCAGAACGTCCCTTTATTTTGGGGTAAAACTGCAGAAATTTCACTTATTTCGCGGCAAAATGGCAGAAATTCCCTTTATTTTCGGAGAAAAAGGCAGAAAATCCCCGTATTTTAGAGCAAAATTGCAGAAATTTACCTAATTTTGGGGTAAAACATGCAGTAATTTTCTTTATTTTGGGGCAAAAAGGCAGAAATTCCCCTTATTTTGGGGCAAAAATCAAAAATATCCCTTATTTTGGGGCCAAATTTTAGAAATTTCTTTTATTTTTGTACAGAATTGCAGAAATTTTTCTTATTTTGTGGCAAAAAGGAAGAAATTTCCCATATTTTGGAACAAAAATGCAGAAATTCCCCTTATTTTGAGGTAAAAAGGCTGAAATTCACCTTATTTCGGGGCAAAAAGGCAGAAATTTCCCTTATTTTGGGGCAAAATTGCAGAAATTTCACTTATTTCAGTGTAATAAGTCAGAAATTTTCCTTACTTTGGGGCCAAAACGACAAAAATTCCCTTTGTTTTGGGGGAAAAAGACACAAATTCCACTTATTTAGAGGCAAAAAAGCAGAAATTTCTCTTATTTTGGAGCAAAAATGAAGAAATTTCCCTTTTTTCTGGCAAAAAGTTATGCATTCTTCTTATTTTCGGGCAAAAAGGCAGAAATTCCCCGTATTTTGGAGCAAAATTGCAGAAATTCCCCTAATTGTGGGGCAAAAAGGCAGAAATTCCCTATATGTTGGGGCAAAAAGACAGAAATTCTCATTATTTTGGGGCAAAACTCAGAAATTCCACTTATTTTGGCGCAAAATTCCAGAAATTTCCCTTATTTTGAGGCAAAATTGCAGAAATTTCACTTATTTTGGGGCAAAATTGCAAAAATTTCACTTATGTCAGAAAAAAAGCAGAAATTTTCTTATTTTGGTGCAAAAAGGCAGAAATTTCTAATATTTTGGTACAAAATTGCAGAAATTTTTCTTATTTTAGGGCAAAAAGGCAGAAATCTCCCATATTTTGGGGCAAAAATGCAGAAATTCCTCTTATTTTTAGGTAAAAAGGCTGAAATTCCCCTTATTTGGGGGCAAAAAGGCAGAAATTTCCCTTATTTTGAGGCAAAATTGCAGAAATTACACTTATTTCAGAGAACAAAAGCAGAAATTTTCTTATTTTGGGGCAAAAAGGCAGAAATTTCTTTTATTTTGGTACAAAATTGCAGAAATGTTTCTTATTTTGGGGCAAAAAGGCAGAAATCTCCCATATTTTGGGGCAAAAAAGCAGAAATTTCCCTTATTTTGAGGTAAAAACGCTGAAATTCCCCTTATTTGGGGGCAAAAAGGCAGAAATTTCCCTTATTTTGAGGCAAAATTGCAGAAATTTCACTTATTTCAGAATAATAAGTCAGAAATTTTCCTTATTTTGGGGCAAAAAACAGAAATTCTCTTTGTTTTAAAGGAAAAAGACTGATATTCCACTTATTTAGAGGCTAAAAAGCAGAAATTCTTATTATTTTGGAGCAAAAATGAAGAAATTTTCCTTTTTTTGTGGAAAAAGGTAAACATTCCTCTAATTTTCGGGCTAAAAAGCAGAAATTCCCCGTATTTTGGAGCAAAATTGCAGAAATTCCCCTAATTGTGGGGCAAAAAGGCAGAAATTCCCTATATGTTGGGGCAAAAAGACAGAAATTCTCCTTATTTTGGGGCAAAACTCAGAAATTCCACTTATTTTGGGGCAAAATTCCAGAAATTTCCCTTATTTTGGGGCAAAATTGCAGAAATTTCACTTATTTTGGGGCGAAATTGCAGAAATTTCACTTTTTTCATGGAAAAAAATGCAGAAATTTTCCTTATTTTGGGGCAAAAAGGCAGAAATTCCTCTTATTTTGAGGTAAAAAGGCTGAAATTCCCCTTATTTGGGGGCAAAAAGGCATAAATTTCCCTTATTTTGGGGCAAAATTGCAGAAATTTCACTTATTTCCGGGTAATAAGTCAGAAATTTTCCTTTTTTTGGGGCAAAAAAGACAGAAATTCCCTTTGTTTTGGGATAAAAAGACAGAAATTCCACTTATTTAGAGGCAAAAAAGCAGAAATTCCACTTATTTTGGAGTAAAAATTAAGAGATTTCCCTTTTTTATGGCAAAAAGGTATGCATTCTTTTTATTTTCGGACAAAAAGGCAGAAATTCCCCGTATTTTGGAGCAAAATTGCAGAAATTTCACTTATTTCAGAATAAAAATGAGAAATTTTCTTATTTTGGGGCAAAAGGCAGAAATTCCCCTTATTTTATGGCAAAATTGCAGAAATTGCCTTTATTTGGGGACAAAAAACAGAAATTCCCTTTATTTTGGGGCAAAATTGCAGAAAATTTTTTTATTATGGGAAAAAATTGAAGATATTTCTTTTATTTTAAGGCAACATTGCAGAAATTTCACTTATTTCAGAGAAAAAAACAAAAATCTTTCTTATTTTTGGCAAAATGCAGAAATTCCCATTATTTTGGGGCAAAAAGGCAGAAATTCACCTTATTTTGGGGTAAAATTGAAGACATGTCACATATTTCAGGGCATAAAGGCAGAAATTGCCCTTATTTGGGGGCAAAAAGGCAGAAATTCCTCTTATTTTGGGAAAAATTGCAGAAATTACTCTTGTTTGGGGGCAAAAAGGCAGAAAATCCCCTTAATTTCGGGCAAAAAGCCAGAAATTCCCTGTATTTTGGAGCAAAATTGCAGAAATTCTCCTAATATTAGGGCAAAAATGCAGAAATTCCCTTTATTTGGGGCAAATTGGCAGAAGTTCCCCTTATTTTCAGGAAAAGAGGCAGAAATTCCCATTATTTTGAAGCAAAATTGCAGAAACTCCCCTAATTTTGGGGCAAAAAGGCAGAAATTCCCTTTATTTTGGGGCAAAAATACAGAAATTCTCCTTATATCTGGGCAAAAATCAGAAATTTCCCTTATTTTGGAGCAAAATTTTAGAAATTTCTTTTATTTTGGTACAGAATTGGAGAAATTTTTCTTATTCTGTGGCAAAAAGGCAGAAATTTCTTTTATTTTGGTGCAAAATTGCAAAAATTTTTCTAATTTTGGGGCAAAAAGGCATAAATTTCCCATATTTTGGGGCAAAAATGTAGAAATTTTCTTTATTTTGAGGTAAAAAGGCTGAAATTTCCCTTATTTGGGGGCAAAAAGGCAGAAATTTCTCTTCTTTTGGGGCAAAATTGCAGAAATTTCACTTATTTCAGAAAAAAAGGAAAAATTTTCTTATTTGGGGGCAAAAAGGCAGAAATTTCTTTTATTTTGGTGCAAAATTACAGAAATTTTCTTTATTTTGGGGCAAAAAAGACAGAAATTCCCTTTGTTTTGGGGGAAAAAGACAGAAATTCCACTTATTTAGAGGCAAAAAAGCAGAAATTCCCCTTATTTTGGAGCAAAAATGAAGAAATTTCCCTTTTTCATGGCAAAAAGGTATGCATTCTTCTTATTTTCGGGCAAAAAGGCAGAAATTCCCTATATGTTGGAGCAAAAAGTCAGAAATTCTCCTTATTTTGGGGCAAAACTCAGATATTCCACATATTTTGGGGCAAAATTCCATAAATTTCCCTTATTTTGGGGCAAAATTGCAGAAATATCACTTATTTTAAGGCAAAATTGGAGAAATTTCACTTATTTCAGAAGAAAAAAGCAGAAATTTTCTTGTTTTGGGGCAAAAAGGGAGAAATTTCTTTTATTTTTGTACAAAATTGCAGAAATTTTTCTTATTTTGGGGCAAGAAGGCAGAAATTTCCTATATTTTGGGGCAAAAATTCAGAAATTCCCCTTATTTTTAGGTAAAAAGGCTGAAATTCTCTTTATTTGGGAGCAAAAAGGCAGAAATTGCCCTGATTTTGTGGCAAAATTCCAGAAATTTCACTTATTTTAGGGTAATAAGTCAGAAATTTTTTATTTTGGGGCAAAAAGGCAGAAATTTCTTTTATTTTGGTACAAAATTACAGAAATTTTTCTTATTTTGGGGCAAAAAAGAAGAAATTTCCCTTATTTTGGGGCAAAATTGCAGAAATTTCACTTATTTTGATGTAAAAAGGCTGAAATTCCCCTTATTTTGGGCCAAAATGGCAGAAGTTTTCCTTATTTTGGGGCAAAATTGCAGAAATTTCACTTATTTCAAGGTAATAAGTCAGAAATTTTCCTTATTTTGGGGCAAAAAAACAGAAATTCCTTGTTTTGGGGGAAAAAGACAGAAATTCCACTTATTTAGAGGCAAAAAAGCAGAAATTCCCCATATTTTGGAGCAAAATTGCAGAAATTCCCCTAATTGTGGTGCAAAAAGGCAGAAATTCCCTATATGTTAGGGCAAAACGACAGAAATTCTCCTCATTTGGGGGCAAAATTCAGAAATTCCATTTATTTTGGGGCAAAATTCCCAAAATTCCCCTCATTTTGGGGCAAAATTGCAGAAATTTCAATTATTTTGGGGCAAAATTGCAGAAATTTCACTTTTTTCAGGGAAAAAAGGCCGAAATTTACCGTTTTTAGAAGCAAAAAGGCAGAAATTCCTAATATTTTGAGGCAAAAATGCAGAAATTCCATTTATTTATAGGCAAAAAAGCAGAAATTCCCCTTACTTTGGAGCAAAATTGCAGAAATTTCCCTTTTTATAGCCAAAAGGTATGCATTCATCTTATTTTCAGGCAAAAAGGCAGAAATTCCCTGTATTTTGGAGTAAAATTGCAGAAATTCCCTATATGTTGGGGCAAAAAGACAGAAATTCTCCTTATTTTGGGGCAAAACTCAGAAATTCCACTTATTTTGGAACAAAATTTCAGAAATTTCCCTTATTTTTGGCCAAAATTGCAGAAATTTCACTTATTTTGGGGCAAAATTGCAGAAATTTCACTTATTTCAGAGAAAAAAAGCAGAAATTTTCTTATTTTGGGGCAAAAAAGCAGAAATTTCCCATATTTTGAGGCAAAAATGCAGAAATTCCCCTTATTTTGAGGTAAAAAGGCTGAAATTCCCCTTATTTGGGGGCAAAAAGGCAGAAATTTCCCATATTTTGGGGCAAAATTGCAGAAATTTCACTTATTTCAGGGTACTAAGTCAGAAATTTTTCTTACTTTGGGGCAAAAAAGACAGAAATTCCCTTTGTTTTCAGGGAAAAAGACAGAAATTCCACTTATTTAGAGGCAAAAATGCAGAAATTCCCCTTATTTTGAAGCAAAAATGAAGAAATTTCTATTTCTTATGGCAAAAAGGTATGCATTCTTCTTATTTTCGGGCAAAAAGGCAGAAATTCTTTGTATTTTGGAGCAAAATTGCAGAAATTCCCCTAATTGTGGGGCAAAAAGGCAGAAATCCCCTATATGTTGGGGCAAAAAGAAAGAAATTCTCCTTATTTTGGGGCAAAACTCAGAAATTCCACTTATTTTGGGGCAAAATTTCAGAAATTTCCCTCATTTTGGAGCAAAATTGCAGAAATTTCACTTATTTCAAAGAAAAAAAGCACAAATTTTCTTATTTTGGGGCAAAAAGGCAGAAATTTCATTTATTTTGGTACAAAATTGCGGAAATTTTTCTTAATTTGGGCAAAAATGCAGAAATTTCCCATATTTTTCGACAAAAATGCAGAAATTCCCCTTATTTTGAGGTAAAAAGGCTGAAATTCCCCTTATTTTGGGGCAAAAAGTTAGAAATTCCCCTTATTTTAAAGGAAAAAGACAGAAATTCCGTTTATTTTTGTGGAAAAGTCAGAAATTGCACTTATTTTGAGTCAAAAAGGCGGAAAATCCCCTTATTTTGGGGTAAAAAATGAAGAAATTAACCTTTTTTATGGCAAAAAGGTATACATTCTTTTTATTTTCGAGCAAAATTGCAGAAATTCCCCTAATTATGGGGAAAAAAGGCAGAAATTCCCCGTAATTTGGAGCAAAATTGCAGAAATTCCCCTAATTTTGGGGCAAAAACGCAGAACGTCCCTTTATTTTGGGGTAAAACTGCAGAAATTTCACTTATTTCGCGGCAAAATGGCAGAAATTCCCTTTATTTTCGGAGAAAAAGGCAGAAAATCCCCGTATTTTAGAGCAAAATTGCAGAAATTTACCTAATTTTGGGGTAAAACATGCAGTAATTTTCTTTATTTTGGGGCAAAAAGGCAGAAATTCCCCTTATTTTGGGGCAAAAATCAAAAATATCCCTTATTTTGGGGCCAAATTTTAGAAATTTCTTTTATTTTTGTACAGAATTGCAGAAATTTTTCTTATTTTGTGGCAAAAAGGAAGAAATTTCCCATATTTTGGAACAAAAATGCAGAAATTCCCCTTATTTTGAGGTAAAAAGGCTGAAATTCACCTTATTTCGGGGCAAAAAGGCAGAAATTTCCCTTATTTTGGGGCAAAATTGCAGAAATTTCACTTATTTCAGTGTAATAAGTCAGAAATTTTCCTTACTTTGGGGCCAAAACGACAAAAATTCCCTTTGTTTTGGGGGAAAAAGACACAAATTCCACTTATTTAGAGGCAAAAAAGCAGAAATTTCTCTTATTTTGGAGCAAAAATGAAGAAATTTCCCTTTTTTCTGGCAAAAAGTTATGCATTCTTCTTATTTTCGGGCAAAAAGGCAGAAATTCCCCGTATTTTGGAGCAAAATTGCAGAAATTCCCCTAATTGTGGGGCAAAAAGGCAGAAATTCCCTATATGTTGGGGCAAAAAGACAGAAATTCTCATTATTTTGGGGCAAAACTCAGAAATTCCACTTATTTTGGCGCAAAATTCCAGAAATTTCCCTTATTTTGAGGCAAAATTGCAGAAATTTCACTTATTTTGGGGCAAAATTGCAAAAATTTCACTTATGTCAGAAAAAAAGCAGAAATTTTCTTATTTTGGTGCAAAAAGGCAGAAATTTCTAATATTTTGGTACAAAATTGCAGAAATTTTTCTTATTTTAGGGCAAAAAGGCAGAAATCTCCCATATTTTGGGGCAAAAATGCAGAAATTCCTCTTATTTTTAGGTAAAAAGGCTGAAATTCCCCTTATTTGGGGGCAAAAAGGCAGAAATTTCCCTTATTTTGAGGCAAAATTGCAGAAATTACACTTATTTCAGAGAACAAAAGCAGAAATTTTCTTATTTTGGGGCAAAAAGGCAGAAATTTCTTTTATTTTGGTACAAAATTGCAGAAATGTTTCTTATTTTGGGGCAAAAAGGCAGAAATCTCCCATATTTTGGGGCAAAAAAGCAGAAATTTCCCTTATTTTGAGGTAAAAACGCTGAAATTCCCCTTATTTGGGGGCAAAAAGGCAGAAATTTCCCTTATTTTGAGGCAAAATTGCAGAAATTTCACTTATTTCAGAATAATAAGTCAGAAATTTTCCTTATTTTGGGGCAAAAAACAGAAATTCTCTTTGTTTTAAAGGAAAAAGACTGATATTCCACTTATTTAGAGGCTAAAAAGCAGAAATTCTTATTATTTTGGAGCAAAAATGAAGAAATTTTCCTTTTTTTGTGGAAAAAGGTATACATTCCTCTAATTTTCGGGCTAAAAAGCAGAAATTCCCCGTATTTTGGAGCAAAATTGCAGAAATTCCCCTAATTGTGTGGAAAAAAGGCAGAAATTCCCTATATGTTAGGGCAAAAAGACAGAAATTCTCCTTATTTTGGGGCAAAACTCAGAAATTCCACTTATTTTGGGGCAAAATTCCAGAAATTTCCCTTATTTTGGGGCAAAATTGCAGAAATTTCACTTATTTTGGGGCGAAATTGCAGAAATTTCACTTTTTTCATGGAAAAAAAGGCAGAAATTTTCCTTATTTTGGGGCAAAAAGGCAGAAATTCCTAATATTTTCTGGCAAAAATTCAGAAATTCCTCTTATTTTGAGGTAAAAAGGCTGAAATTCCCCTTATTTGGGGGCAAAAAGGCATAAATTTCCCTTATTTTCGGGCAAAATTGCAGAAATTTCACTTATTTCAGGGTAATAAGTCAGAAATTTTCCTTATTTTGGGGCAAAAAAGACAGAAATTCCCTTTGTTTTGGGATAAAAAGACAGAAATTCCACTTATTTAGAGGCAAAAAAGCAGAAATTCCACTTATTTTGGAGTAAAAATTAAGAGATTTCCCTTTTTTATGGCAAAAAGGTATGCATTCTTTTTATTTTCGGACAAAAAGGCAGAAATTCCCCGTATTTTGGAGAAAAATTGCAGAAATTTCACTTATTTCAGAATAAAAATGAGAAATTTTCTTATTTTGGGGCAAAAGGCAGAAATTCCCCTTATTTTATGGCAAAATTGCAGAAATTGCCTTTATTTGGGGACAAAAAACAGAAATTCCCTTTATTTTGGGGCAAAATTGCAGAAAATTTTTTTATTATGGGAAAAAATTGAAGATATTTCTTTTATTTTAAGGCAAAATTGCAGAAATTTCACTTATTTCAGAGAAAAAAACAAAAATCTTTCTTATTTTTGGCAAAATGCAGAAATTCCCATTATTTTGGGGCAAAAAGGCAGAAATTCACCTTATTTTGGGGTAAAATTGAAGACATGTCACATATTTCAGGGAATAAAGGCAGAAATTGCCCTTATTTGGGGGCAAAAAGGCAGAAATTCCCCTTATTTTGGGATAAAATTGCAGAAATTACCGTTGTTTGGGGGCAAAAAGGCAGAAAATCCCCTTAATTTCGGGCAAAAAGGCAGAAATTCCCTGTATTTTGGAGCAAAATTGCAGAAATTCTCCTAATATTGGGGCAAAATGCAGAAATTCCCTTTATTTGGGGCAAATTGGCAGAAGTTCCCCTTATTTTCAGGAAAAGAGGCAGAAATTCCCATTATTTTGAAGCAAAATTGCAGAAACTCCCCTAATTTTGGGGCAAAAAGGCAGAAATTCCCTTTATTTGGGGGCAAAAATACAGAAATTCTCCTTATATCTGGGCAAAAATCAGAAATTTCCCTTATTTTGGAGCAAAATTTTAGAAATTTCTTTTATTTTGGTACAGAATTGGAGAAATTTTTCTTATTCTGTGGCAAAAAGGCAGAAATTTCTTTTATTTTGGTGCAAATTTGCAGAAATTTTTCTTACTTTGGGGCAAAAAGGCATAAATTTCCCATATTTTGGGGCAAAAATGTAGAAATTTTCTTTATTTTGAGGTAAAAAGGCTGAAATTTCCCTTATTTGGGGGCAAAAAGGCAGAAATTTCTCTTATTTTGGGGCAAAATTACAGAAATTTCACTTATTTTAGAAAAAAAGGAAAAATTTTCTTATTTGGGGGCAAAAAGGCAGAAATTTCTTTTATTTTGGTGCAAAATTACAGAAATTTTCTTTATTTTGGGGCAAAAAAGACAGAAATTCCCTTTGTTTTGGGGGAAAAAGACAGAAATTCCACTTATTTAGAGGCAAAAAAGCAGAAATTCCCCTTATTTTGGAGCAAAAATGAAGAAATTTCCCTTTTTCATGGCAAAAAGGTATGCATTCTTCTTATTTTCGGGCAAAAAGGCAGAAATTCCCTATATGTTGGGGCAAAAAGACAGAAATTCTCCTTATTTTGGGGCAAAACTCAGATATTCCACATATTTTGGGGCAAAATTCCATAAATTTCCCTTATTTTGGGGCAAAATTGCAGAAATATCACTTATTTTAAGGCAAAATTGGAGAAATTTCACTTATTTCAGAAGAAAAAAGCAGAAATTTTCTTGTTTTGGGGCAAAAAGGGAGAAATTTCTTTTATTTTTGTACAAAATTGCAGAAATTTTTCTTATTTTGGGGCAAGAAGGCAGAAATTTCCTATATTTTGGGGCAAAAATTCAGAAATTCCCCTTATTTTTAGGTAAAAAGGCTGAAATTCTCTTTATTTGGGAGCAAAAAGGCAGAAATTGCCCTGATTTTGTGGCAAAATTCCAGAAATTTCACTTATTTTAGGGTAATAAGTCAGAAATTTTTTATTTTGGGGCAAAAAGGCAGAAATTTCTTTTATTTTGGTACAAAATTACAGAAATTTTTCTTATTTTGGGGCAAAAAAGAAGAAATTTCCCTTATTTTGGGGCAAAATTGCAGAAATTTCATTATTTTGATGTAAAAAGGCTGAAATTCCCCTTATTTTGGGGCAAAATGGCAGAAGTTTTCCTAATTTTGGGGCAAAATTGCAGAAATTTCACTTATTTCAAGGTAATAAGTCAGAAATTTTCCTTATTTTGGGGCAAAAAAAACAGAAATTCCTTGTTTTGGGGGAAAAAGACAGAAATTCCACTTATTTAGAGGCAAAAATCAGAAATTCCTCATATTTTTGAGCAAAATTGCAGAAATTCCCCTAATTGTGGGGCAAAAAGGCAGAAATTCCCTATATGTTAGGGCAAAACGACAGAAATTCTCCTCATTTGGGGGCAAAATTCAGAAATTCCATTTATTTTGGGGCAAAATTCCCAAAATTCCCCTTATTTTGGGGCAAAATTGCAGAAATTTCAATTATTTTGGGGCAAAATTGCAGAAATTTCACTTTTTTCAGGGAAAAAAGGCCGAAATTTTCCGTTTTTGGGGGCAAAAAGGCAGAAATTCCTAATATTTTGAGGCAAAAATGCAGAAATTCCTCTTATTTTGAGGTAAAAAGGCTGAAATTCCCCTTATTTGGGGGCAAAAATGCAGAAATTTCTCTAATACTGGGGCAAAATTGCAGAAATTTCACTTATTTCAGGGTAATAATTCAAAAATTTTCCTTATTTTGGGGCAAAAAATACAGAAATTCCATTTGTATGGGGGGAAAAAGACAGAAATTCCATTTATTTAGAGGCAAAAAAGAAGAAATTCCCCTTATTTTGGAGCAAAATTGCAGAAATTTCCCTTTTTATAGCCAAAAGGTATGCATTCTTCTTATTTTCAGGCAAAAAGGCAGAAATTCCCCGTATTTTGGAGTAAAATTGCAGAAATTCCCTTAATTGTGGGGCAAAAAGACAGAAATACTCCTTATTTTGGGGCAAAATTCAGAAATTCCACTTATTTTGGAACAAAATTTCAGAAATTTCCCTTATTTTTGGCCAAAATTGCAGAAATTTTACTTATTTTGGGGCAAAATTGCAGAAATTTCACTTATTTCAGGGAAAAAAAGCAGAAATTTTCTTATTTTGGGGCAAAAAGGCAGAAATTTCCCATATTTTGAGGCAAAAATGCAGAAATTCCCCTTATTTTGAAATAAAAAGGCTGAAATTCCCCTTATTTGGGGGCAAAAAGGCAGAAATTTCCCATATTTTGGGGCAAAATTGCAGAAATTTCACTTATTTCAGGGTACTAAGTCAGAAATTTTTCTTACTTTGGGGCAAAAGAGACAGAAATTCCCTTTGTTTTCAGGGAAAAAGACAGAAATTCCACTTATTTAGAGGCAAAAATGCAGAAATTCCCCTTATTTTGGAGCAAAAATGAAGAAATTTCCCTTTTTTATGGCAAAAAGGTATGCATTCTTCTTATTTTCGGGCAAAAAGTCAGAAATTCCCCCTATTTTAGAGCAAAATTGCAGAAATTCCCCTAATTGTGTGGAAAAAAACAGAAATTCCCTATATGTTGGGGCAAAAAGACAGAAATTCTCCATATTTTGGGGCAAAACTCAGAAATTCCACTTATTTTGGGGCAAAATTCCAAAAATTTCCCTTATTTTGGGGCAAAATTGCAGAAATTTCAATTATTTAGGGTCAAAATTGCAGAAATTTCACTTATTTCAGAGGAAAAAGACAGAAATTTCTTTTATTTTGGTACAAAATTGCAGAAATTTTTCTTATTTTGGGCAAAAAGGCAGAAATTTCCCATATTTTGAGGCAAAAATGCAGAAATTTCACTTATTTCAGGGTAATAAGTCAGAAATTTTCATTACTTTGGCGCAAAAAAGACAGAAATTCCCTTTGTTTTGGTGGAAAAAGACAGAAATTCCAATTCTTTAGAGGCAAAAATGCAGAAATTCCCCTTATTTTGGCGCAAAAATGAAGAAATTTCCCTTTTTTATGGCAAAAAGGTATGCATTCTTCTTATTTTCGGGCAAAAAGGCAGAAATTCCCCCTATTTTAGAGCAAAATTGCAGAAATTCCCCTTATTGTGGGGCAAAAAGGCAGAAATTCCCTATATGTTGGGGCAAAAAGACAGAAATTCTCCTTATTTTAAAGCAAAACTCAGAAATTTCACTTATTTTGGGGCAAAATTACAGAAATTTCACTTATTTCAGAAAAAAAAGCAGAAATTTTCTTATTTTGGGGCAAAAAGGCAGAAATTTCTTTTATTTTGGTACAAAATTGCAGAAATTATTCTTATTTTGGGGCAAAAAAGCAGAAATTTCTCATATTTTGGGGCAAAATTGCAGAAAATTTCCTTATTTTGAGGTAAAAAGGCTAAAATTCCCCTTATTTGGTTGCAAAAAGGCAGAAATTTTCCTTATTTGGGGAAAAAAATTGCAGAAATTTCACTTATTTCAGGGTAATAAGTCAGAAATTTTCTTTATTTTGTGGCAAAAAAAGACAGAAATTCTCTTTCTTTTTGGGGGTAAAAGACAGAAATTCCACTTATTTAGAGGCAAAAAAGCAGAAATTCTCATTATTTTGGAGCAAAAATGAAGAAATTTCTATTTTATGGCAAAAAGGTATGCATTCTTCTTATTTTCGGGCAAAAAGTCAGAAATTCCCCCTATTTTAGAGCAAAATTGCAGAAATTCCCCTAATTGTGGGGCAAAAAAACAGAAATTCCCTATATGTTGGGGCAAAAAGATAGAAATTCTCCATATTTTGGGGCAAAACTCAGAAATTCCACTTATTTTGGGGCAAAATTCCAAAAATTTCCCTTATTTTGGGGCAAAATTGCAGAAATTTCACTTATTTAGGGGCAAAATTGCAGAAATTTCACTTATTTCAGGGGAAAAAGACAGAAATTTCTTTTATTTTGGTACAAAATTGCAGAAATTTTTCTTATTTTGGGCAAAAAGGCAGAAATTTCCCATATTTTGAGGCAAAAATGCAGAAATTTCACTTATTTCAGGGTAATAAGTCAGAAATTTTCCTTACTTTGTGGCAAAACAGACAGAAATTCCCTTTGTTTTGGTGGAAAAAGACAGAAATTCCACTTATTTAGAGGCAAAAATGCAGAAATTACCCTTATTTTGGAGCAAAAATGAAGAAATTTCCCTTTTTTATGGCAAAAAGGTATGCATTCTTCTTATTTTCGGGCAAAAAGGCAGAAATTCCCCATATTTTAGAGCAAAATTGCAGAAATTCCCCTTATTGTGGGGCAAAAAGGCAGAAATTCCCTATATGTTAGGGGAAAAGACAGAAATTCTCCTTATTTTAGAGCAAAACTCAGAAATTTCATATATTTTTGGGGCAAAATTGCAGAAATTTCACTTATTTCAGGGAAAAAAAGCAGAAATTTTCTTATTTTGGGGCAAAAAGGCAGAAATTTCCCATATTTTGAGGCAAAAATGCAGAAATTCCCCTTATTTTGAGGTAAAAAGGCTGAAATTCCCCTTATTTGGGGGCAAAAAGGCAGAAATTTCCCATATTTTGGGGCAAAATTGCAGAAATTTCACTTATTTCAGGGTACTAATTCAGAAATTTTTCTTACTTTGGGGCAAAAAAGACAGAAATTCCCTTTGTTTTCAGGGAAAAAAAACAGAAATTCCACTTATTTAGAGGCAAAAATGCAGAAATTCCCCTTATTTTGGCGCAAAAATGAAGAAATTTCCCTTTTTTATGGCAAAAAGGTATGCATTCTTCTTATTTTCGGGCAAAAAGGCAGAAATTCCCCCTATTTTAGAGCAAAATTGCAGAAATTCCCCTAATTGTGGGGCAAAAAGGCAGAAATTCCCTATATGTTGGGGCAAAAAGACAGAAATTCTCTTTATTTTAAAGCAAAACTCAGAAATTTCACTTATTTTGGGGCAAAATTACAGAAATTTCACTTATTTCAGAAAAAAAAAGCAAAAATTTTCTTATTTTGGGGCAAAAAGGCAGAAATTTCTTTTATTTTGGTACAAAATTGCAGAAATTATTCTTATTTTGGGGCAAAAAAGCAGAAATTTCTCATATTTTGGGGCAAAATTGCAGAAAATTTCCTTATTTTGAGGTAAAAAGGCTAAAATTCCCTTTATTTGGTTGCAAAAGGCAGAAATTTTCCTTATTTGGGGGAAAAATTGCAGAAATTTCACTTATTTCAGGGTAATAAGTCAGAAATTTTCTTTAATTTGGGGCAAAAAAAGACAGAAATTCTCTTTGTTTTGGGGGTAAAAGACAGAAATTCCACTTATTTAGAGGCAAAAAAGCAGAAATTCCCATTATTTTGGAGCAAAAATGAAGAAATTTCTCTTTTTTATGGCAAAAAGGTATGCATTCTTCTTATTTTCGGGCAAAAAGGCAGAAATTCCCCCTATTTTAGAGCAAAATTGCAGAAATTCCCCTAATTGTGGGGCAAAAAAACAGAAATTCCCTATATGTTGGGGCAAAAAGATAGAAATTCTCCATATTTTGGGGCAAAACTCAGAAATTCCACTTATTTTGGGGCAAAATTCCAAAAATTTCCCTTATTTTGGGGCAAAATTGCAGAAATTTCACTTATTTAGGGGCAAAATTTCAGAAATTTCACTTATTTCAGGGGAAAAAGACAGAAATTTCTTTTATTTTGGTACAAAATTGCAGAAATTTTTCTTATTTTGGGCAAAAAGGCAGAAATTTCCCATATTTTGAAGCAAAAATGCAGAAATTTCACTTATTTCAGGGTAATAAGTCAGAAATTTTCCTTACTTTGGGGCAAAAAAGACTGAAATTCCCTTTGTTTTGGGGGAAAAAGACAGAAATTCCACTTATTAAGAGGCAAAAAAGCAGAAATTCCCCTTATTTTGGAGCAAAAATGAAGAAATTTCCCTTTTTTATGGCAAAAAGGTATGCATTCTTCTTGTTTTCGGGCAAAAAGGCAGAAATTCCCCGTTTTTTGGAGCAAAATTGCAGAAATTCCCCTAATTTTGGGGCAAAAAGGCAGAAATTCCCTATATGTTAGGGCAAAACGACAGAAATTCTCCTTATTTTGGGGCAAAATTCAGAAATTCCATTTCTTTTGGTGCAAAATTCCCAAAATTTCCCTTATTTTGGGGCAAAATTGCAGAAAGTTCATTTATTTAGGGGCAAAATTGCAGAAATTTCACTTTTTTCAGGGAAAAAAGGCCGAAATTTTCCATTTTTGGGGGCAAAAAGGCAGAAATTCTTAATATTTTGTGGCAAAAATGCAGAAATTTCCCTTATTTTGAGGTAAAAAGGCTGAAATTCCCCTTATTTGGGGGCAAAAATGCAGAAATTTCTCTAATACTGGGGCAAAATTGCAGAAATTTCACTTATTTCAGGGTAATAATTCAGAAATTTTCCTTATTTTGGGGCAAAAAATACAGAAATTCCATTTGTATGTGGGGAAAAAGACAGAAATTCCATTTATTTAGAGGCAAAAAAGCAGAAATTCCCCTTATTTTGGAGCAAAATTGCAGAAATTTCCCTTTTTATAGCAAAAAGGTATGCATTCTTCTTATTTTCAGGCAAAAAGGCAGAAATTCCCTGTATTTTGGAGTAAAATTGCAGAAATTCCCTTAATTGTAGGGCAAAAAGACAGAAATTCTCCTTATTTTGGGGCAAAACTCAGAAATTCCACTTATTTTAGAACAAAATTTCAGAAATTTCCCTTATTTTTGGCCAAAATTGCAGAAATTTCACTTATTTTGGGGCAAAATTGCAGAAATTTCACTTATTTCAGGGAAAAAAAGCAGAAATTTTCTTATTTTGGGGCAAAAAGGCAGAAATTTCCCATATTTTGAGGCAAAAATGCAGAAATTCCCCTTATTTTGAGGTAAAAAGGCTGAAATTCCCCTTATTTGGGGGCAAAAAGGCAGAAATTTCCCATATTTTGGGGCAAAATTGCAGAAATTTCACTTATTTCAGGGTACTAAGTCAGAAATTTTTCTTACTTTGGGGCAAAAAAGACAGAAATTCCCTTTGTTTTCAGGGAAAAAAACAGAAATTCCACTTATTTAGAGGCAAAAATGCAGAAATTCCCCTTATTTTGGCGCAAAAATGAAGAAATTTCCCTTTTTTATGGCAAAAAGGTATGCATTCTTCTTATTTTCGGGCAAAAAGGCAGAAATTCCCCCTATTTTAGAGCAAAATTGCAGAAATTCCCCTAATTGTGGGGCAAAAAGGCAGAAATTCCCTATATGTTGGGGCAAAAAGACAGAAATTCTCCTTATTTTAAAGCAAAACTCAGAAATTTCACTTATTTTGGGGCAAAATTACAGAAATTTCACTTATTTCAGAAAAAAAAAGCAGAAATTTTCTTATTTTGGGGCAAAAAGGCAGAAATTTCTTTTATTTTGGTACAAAATTGCAGAAATTATTCTTATTTTGGGGCAAAAATGCAGAAATTTCTCATATTTTGGGGCAAAATTGCAGAAAATTTCCTTATTTTGAGGTAAAAAGGCTAAAATTCCCCTTATTTGGTTGCAAAAAGGCAGAAATTTTCCTTATTTGGGGAAAAAATTGCAGAAATTTCACTTATTTCAGGGTAATAAGTCAGAAATTTTCTTTATTTTGGGGCAAAAAAAGACAGAAATTCTCTTTGTTTTGGGGGTAAAAGACAGCAATTCTACTTATTTAGAGGCAAAAAAGCAGAAATTCCCATTATTTTGGAGCAAAAATGAAGAAATTTCTGTTTTTTATGGCAAAAAGGTATGCATTCTTCTTATTTTCGGGCAAAAAGTCAGAAATTCCCCCTATTTTAGAGCAAAATTGCAGAAATTCCCCTAATTGTGGGGCAAAAAAACAGAAATTCCCTATATGTTGGGGCAAAAAGATAGAAATTCTCCATATTTTGGGGCAAAACTCAGAAATTCCACTTATTTTGGGGCAAAATTCCAAAAATTTCCCTTATTTTGGGGCAAAATTGCAGAAATTTCACTTATTTAGGGGCAAAATTGCAGAAATTGCACTTATTTCAGGGGAAAAAGACAGAAATTTCTTTTATTTTGGTACAAAATTGCAGAAATTTTTCTTATTTTGGGCAAAAAGGCAGAAATTTCCCATATTTTGAGGCAAAAATGCAGAAATTTCACTTATTTCAGGGTAATAAGTCAGAAATTTTCCTTACTTTGGGGCAAAAAAGACAGAAATTCCCTTTGTTTTGGTGGAAAAAGACAGAAATTCCACTTATTTAGAGGCAAAAATGCAGAAATTCCCCTTATTTTGGAGCAAAAATGAAGAAATTTCCCTTTTTTATGACAAAAAGGTATGCATTCTTCTTATTTTCGGGCAAAAAGGCAGAAATTCCCCATATTTTAGAGCAAAATTGCAGAAATTCCCCTTATTGTGGGGCAAAAAGGCAGAAATTCCCTATATGTTAGGGGAAAAGACAGAAATTCTCCTTATTTTAGAGCAAAACTCAGAAATTTCATTTATTTTGGGGCAAAATTGCAGAAATTTCACTTATTTCAGGGAAAAAAAGCAGAAATTTTCTTATTTTGGGGCAAAAAGGCAGAAATTTCCCATATTTTGAGGCAAAAATGCAGAAATTCCCCTTATTTTGAGGTAAAAAGGCTGAAATTCCCCTTATTTGGGGGCAAAAAGGCAGAAATTTCCCATATTTTGGGGCAAAATTGCAGAAATTTCACTTATTTCAGGGTACTAAGTCAGAAATTTTTCTTACTTTGGGGCAAAAAAGACAGAAATTCCCTTTGTTTTCAGGGAAAAAAACAGAAATTCCACTTATTTAGAGGCAAAAATGCAGAAATTCCCCTTATTTTGGCGCAAAAATGAAGAAATTTCCCTTTTTTATGGCAAAAAGGTATGCATTCTTCTTATTTTCGGGCAAAAAGGCAGAAATTCCCCCTATTTTAGAGCAAAATTGCAGAAATTCCCCTAATTGTGGGGCAAAAAGGCAGAAATTCCCTATATGTTGGGGCAAAAAGACAGAAATTCTCTTTATTTTAAAGCAAAACTCAGAAATTTCACTTATTTTGGGGCAAAATTACAGAAATTTCACTTATTTCAGAAAAAAAAAGCAGAAACTTTCTTATTTTGGGGCAAAAAGGCAGAAATTTCTTTTATTTTGGTACAAAATTGCAGAAATTATTCTTATTTTGGGGCAAAAAAGCAGAAATTTCTCATATTTTGGGGCAAAATTGCAGAAAATTTCCTTATTTTGAGGTAAAAAGGCTAAAATTCCCTTTATTTGGTTGCAAAAAGGCAGAAATTTTCCTTATTTGGGGGAAAAATTGCAGAAATTTCACTTATTTCAGGGTAATAAGTCAGAAATTTTCTTTATTTTGGGGCAAAAAAAG